>NW_017306914.1:360742-397605 GCF_000935625.1 Nanorana parkeri
GGGGGGGGGGGGGTCACAGTGAGATCCGCTCCTGGGGGCAGGATAAAATCTTGCACTATGGCCCTTTGTTCCTTTAGGTCTGCCACTGCCTGTCCTGATGATATACACTCAAGAGATCACCGGACATTAGATATAACCCGTCACTGTGTGATCCCACCCTGATATTATATATTCAGGAGGTCACCGGACATAAGATATAATCCGGCACCGTGTGATCCTGTCGTGGTTATCTAGTGAAGGGATCACTGGGCATAACTAGATATAATCCCAGCACTTATCATGTCCTGATCATCTGCAGTTAGTACGCCACTGGACACCGGATAGGATTTCAGTGCAGGCAGTCTGTGACTAATTTTTCATTTCTTTGAAACGGTTCCAGTATTTCTAAAGTAAATGTTTTCAGGAATATTTCATTTTAAGAAAACATTTAAGGACTCTCAGACACTGGGGCCGAGTGTGGTCGGTCTGCTGAGCTAGCTGAAGATTTATAGCCTGTAATAATCCTTTCATTAGGAGGGAAGTAGCTGTGCCACAATGGCTAGACTTGTGTATAGCAGTTTCACCAGCACATAAAGTTTATTCACTGGAGTCCAGCCATGTTCGAAGAAGCTCTAGCTGCTGCTCATGCTCTGCTGACATGGGTTAAAGAGACGTGCCCACCTATTAAATTAGCTGCTATTAAAGCTCTGCTTGCACCTGGCTCCCTAAAAACATAATTGTAGACTTCAGAGCATTCATTGAGTTACAGCATAGATAATTAGCCTGTACAGGTGTATACACCAAACCGCCATAACATTATAACCACTGAGAGGTAGGCAAGTTGGCGGAGGCAGTGTGATGCTTTGGGCAATGTTCTGCTGGGAAACCTTGGGTCCTGCCATTCATGTGGATGTTACTTTGACATGTACCACCCACCTAAACATTGTTGCTGACCAAGTACACCCCTTCATGGAAATAGTATTCCCTGATGGCAGTGGCTTCTTTCAGCAGGATAAGGCATCCTGCACACAGCAAAAATGGTTCAAGAATGGTTTGAGGAACACAACGAGTCTGAGGTGTTGACTTGGCCTCCAAAAAAGTCCGATCCATGGAGGCCGAACCTCACAACTTATAGGACTTGAAGGATCTGCTACTGACGGCTTGGTGCCAGATACCACAGCATACCTCCAGAGGTCTAGTATAGTCCATGCCTGGATAGGTCAGGGTTGTTTTGGCAGCAAAAGGGGGACCTACTCAATATTAGGAGGATGGCCATATTATGGCTGATCAGTGTACATGCTAATGAATGCAGGACAACTTCAGAGCAAGCATTGATAAAAGGTCATTAAATAACTTCATATTCTCCCCTTTTCCCTGCAGCATGGCAAAACAATTCCCTGAAAACCCATTTGGCCATGGAAGCCTATTTTCTTCTCTTAGTTACCCTCCCAAGTCCTTCTTTCTGTATGACTAATAACAAAGAACTGTGTATTACACATTTATCATTTATTGTGAATGGGGCCCTCATTTTCATTTGTTTCTTCTCCTGTTCCCCATTGGTGCACTCCTACACCCTTTTTTTCCAGGTTTCTTGGGTCCAGTGAAATCACAGGTCCTCTTCACCCTCTTCTTCTTCAGTAGTGGTCAGATCCTAAATCCTCACTTCCTATGATCCCCTTGGTGTCCCCCTACCCTGCACTCACAGGAGAATGCTGAATAGAGTGGCATCTCGCCATTGCGTGGTGACACACGCCGAGAGTAGAGAGTGGCCCCATCTCATCACATGTAGGTGCTGCTCTCTTTGTCCCTGTTCGCAGCACCAGCCAATACTGTGGTTCCACGCTCTGTAGCAATTTCCTGTGATTGGAGGATAGGGGTTGGGCCCATGACTCCCAGGGCTCATAGGAAGTACAAGGGGACAAGGGATATAAATAGGGGGCTATGCTGTATCTATTTGTAGAGTTTGTGATGTACAATTTGAGATGTACAATGTACTGAAATTACAATTCAGTTTTTTTTATATATAGTTATATAAATAAACAGTGTGAGAGGGACACTCGACTGTAGTCAGGAAATGTAAGTAAAATACAGTTTTATTAAGGGCAAACACAAAAAGTCTCTTTCCATCAACAGTCTTTTGTTCACAAAAGAGCCAGCATTCTTATAATAATCCGCTTTTCTTCAGCATATACAGTCCTCAGTTTTGCTCAGTAGCTTTCCTCAGCTCCCAGTACAACTCTGTGTAATACACTGCACACCCCACGTGAGCACTTACACTGCTGTCTCAGCAGTGTGTCCAGCAGGTCCCTTGGGTCACCGACCTTCCCGACCTCTCCCAGCCTCCCCTGGCTGTTCCACATGTGCGTCCAGCACACACCCGAGTCTGTTTGTGGCCGTGTACCTCCTGCACACACACAACTCTCAGCTCCCCGGGCTCTGGACTAGCTTCTTAATGAGGCTGCTCTCAGCCACCTGATCAGGCTGGTCATTGGCAACACCTGGCCCCGGGACTAGAGATTCCATCCCACTATAGTCTGGAAAACCTGGAAGAAACTTAAAAGCCAGCTTCTTCTCTGCAAAGGTATTCACATGCTGGAACCTCTCAGCCCCTCTAACTGAGTGTTCTTGGGACTGTGTTGCCAAATTACATTGTGGCATTCAGTGGCATCACAGGGGGGTGCGGGGTGTGCAGCCCGCACCCGGGTGACACCATTGCAGGGGTGACGCCAAAATGACTGACATTCATTTTGGTGTCACCCCCTCTAAAAAGTTGAGGACTCGGTGATCGACAGGAGAGAGGTCAAGTGTCAGGAGACAGGAGGGTACCCTGCGGCATACCTCATCCCGCCAGGTGAACGTCCCCTCCTCTCTCTGCCGGCGTCCATCACCAAGATGGCCGCTGGCAGTCGTCAATCAGATGGACGCGCATGCGCCACAACGTTATCGCGCACACGCCACGACAACACGACGGGGTGTCATCTGGTCTGGAGACTGGGTGACACCCGGCCTCGGGACTCCCCTGGTGGCATTCCCACACCCTTCTACAACAGTCACTTTATTGGTATCAGTTGTTGGTTCTGTGTAGATGTGTTTGCTTGTACCTCAAAGGTCCATTTTTTTGTTCGATTTTTGGCACAATATATTTTGGGATGTTGGGGGGATAAATATTTCAGGACAATATCCCTCATATTCATTCTCAGGGATGATTCAGTTTTAAATCTAATATATATATGTAGACATAACGGAGGCAATAAGGCTGCACAAAGCTTTATATTGTCCGTATAGAAGAACATTTAGATGGCATCTGTGGGCTACTTGTATCAGACTCTTGTCTACAGTTGTCTGAGATAGGAAGCCACCATTTCATGACAGGTTGCCTCTCTTACGATAACCCCTGCTACTAACTTCAGAGCCATCATTAAATGAAATTGTATCTGTAACGGTCACTAAGCAGGAAATACAAGCCTGACAGATATGAAGGGTCAGTGTGAGGTGGACGGCTTCTTCTTCATGTCTTGCCAAGCTGTTTGGAAAGTTATCGGTGTTCTGTATATACTTCCTACCTACTTCACCTACCTACAATTACAATTATGTATTTATATAGCGCCAACATATTGCGTAGCGCTGTACAATCGTTTAGACAAGACAAGTAAGAAGCACTGACAAGCATCATTGACATACAGAAACAGTAGGTGAGGAGGACCCTGTCCAAACAAGCTTACAATCTAAGAGGGGACCAAAGGCACAGTGGTGGTGAAGGGGAGACTACAGATGTATACCAAATACAATGGGAGGGATGTGGGAGTACTGTGAAACGGGAGCAGAAGGGAAGGTTGTATAGGGTGAGAACTCAAGTGGAGATCTGATACGCTTCCCTAAAGAAGGGCGTTTCGAGGGATTTTTTAAAGTCTTGTAGGTATGGTGAAAGCCCGATGTGGTGTAGAAGAGAATTCCATAAGGTAACGGCAGCCCTGGTGAGGTCCTGTAGATGAGAGTTGGGTGTGCGGGTGAGTGGGCAGTATAGTCTCAGGTCATCAGTGGGATGGAGGGGCCGATTTGGAGTATATTATCTTCTTATTAGGGATGAAATGTAAGCTGGTGCACGGTGAGGCAGAGCTTTGTAGGTAAGGCTGAGAAGTTGGAAGTGTACCCTAAAAGAAACAGGAAGCCAGTGCAGAGATTGACAGAGAGGTGACTTACAGTATGAGATCAGCGAGAGGTAAGGCTGATGAGTCTGGCTGAAGCCTTCATGATGGATTGAAGGGGCGGGGGCAATCAGGCTGATGAGAAGAAGGTTGCAGTAGTCAAGTCAGGAAATGATTAGCGCATGGACAAGCATTTTGGTGGTTTCCTCAGGGAGAAAAGGTCGAATTCGAGAGATGAAAATGACACGATTTAGTGATAGACTGAATGTGGGGGGGGAGAAGGAGAGGTGAGAGTCAAAACGGAAGCCAAGACATCGTGCCTGCAGAGTAGAGGAAATGGTAACTCAATCAACCTGGAGAAAGATGGATATGGAGGTAGCCTAAGCCTTAGAGGGAGGAAACACGAGGAGTTTGTCCTTGCTGGAGGATACATGTAGGCTTGCTGCATGCCTATGCCTCCATGGTTCTGCACAAGCCTTATTGAGAGTCAATATAAAGTTATAGGGTTATCTTAAAATGATATTATTAGAACACTATTCCTTAAAGGATAATTAAAGCCTCAGCTTTTTTTTGCATAGATCTATTGCTAGCAAGCAGTAGATCTATGCAAAATGTGTAAAAAAAAATAATGAAAAAAACGCTTTAAAAAGGGTTAATACTCAGCTGTGTCTTCCCCGCGCGCTCCCGTCCGAAAATGTGAAAATTCTCAGGCGGCAGCAAAGCATCTTGGGGCGGGCGCATTAACAGTTCACATTTTCGGCCGGGAGACGAGGAGACACAAGGTAAGTCTATGGACGCATGCAGACACCGTGGGACAGGAAGTGCCAGCAAGCTAAGAGGAGTCAACGCTGGATCGGAGACCCGCCGCAGCGCTGGAGGGACAGCTGAAAAGGACAAGAAAGAAGATCGGATTAAGAAACATCATTAAAGGTATGTGCTGACATTAACATTGGGGG
The DNA here is from genome assembly GCF_000935625.1 of Nanorana parkeri. Classification (NCBI taxonomy): domain Eukaryota; kingdom Metazoa; phylum Chordata; class Amphibia; order Anura; family Dicroglossidae; genus Nanorana; species Nanorana parkeri. The sequence goes on from NW_017306914.1 coordinate 365,823, forward strand.
GAGGGAAAAACATTTTTGCCTTTAATGTCACTTTAATTTTTGTTGTGTTAATGCACCGTAAAACATATGTCTTACCATGCATTCCTGCAAGGCATTGTAACCTGTGCACCATCGTGCGTGCATTGCAGTACCTTTTATTTGGAATGACACCACAAATCGCTGTAGTAGCAGACAATGCACCCAAACTGAGCACCAATGGAGTACCCGGTAGCATGAGCCGAAGCCCAGGAGTTAATCTCTTCAGCTTCTAGATTTAGTGATGGACCATGGCTGTCACTGACAACTGGTGGTTCCAGCACCAATGCCTGCTGGAGCTGTTGTAACTCATCGTGCAGCCCACTGTGCTCTAGACTTGATTAGAAGGCAACATGCTGAGTGCTGGTGAGCCGCATGTGGCCTGTGTCCTCTCTTCATCCTTCTCCAAGCTAGTATATGGAAAGCTGCTGGAGACTACTCTATCCTTTGCGATCTTGTACTGGAGAGAAAGTTCAGGGAAGCCGAGCTGAGAGACTCCGAGCTGTTGAAAGCCCGATGTGGTGAACGCAATAACTGTAAGTGGTCGGGCGAAAATGTATAGAAATACTTTGCTGGGCCATATATATTTGTTTGAGCTGGAGTCATTATTGAAAAACATTTTGAGAGTTTAAAAACAAAAAATGCTGCAAGCACTATTTTTTCTGACCGGACCGCAGGTATTGATGTGCCTTGCGTTCCCGTGCGGCCAATCGTATTGCAGCCAGAGGAGCAGTTTGTTGTGGTGCGGGAGGGGGCGTGGCATTAAAGTGATTGTCACCACAGCCACGCCCCCGCCCCACAACACACTGAGGCGGCTGCAATGCGATCCAGTGCGTTCCGGCCACGATCGAGATAGGTGTGAACAAGGCCTCAGGGAAATCAGCCAATATACATAGTAGCCACCCTACCGGCATCCGACACGTAGACGAAACCAAACGGTTATATTTAGAGGTCTAAACAGCTCTGCCACAAAAAAAACTATAGAACATGTTATGTTAAACTACAGTTCTTCTTGAACCCTTTCTCTTCTAGAGCCACACGTGTTATAATTCACATTTTAGGCCTGAAAATTACTTAAACCCCTCAGAATGATATATTTTCCAAAAGCACAGACAGACCCTGTAGAATAAAATGGCGGCAGTTGCAAATTTTTACATCGCATGTTATCAACTCTCAAACAAACCCAAAATTTCAGTAAAAATACACTTAAGTTAATTTTAGGGCACAACAACACAATATAATACCCATTTTTTTTTGTACAATATAAAAGATGAAGTTGTGCCGAGTAATTAGATACACGACATGCCAAGCTTACAAATTGTGTGTGCACTCGTGAAATGGCGACAACATATGTTACCCCAAATTGTCCATAGGCAACGCTTTAAAAGCCCGTACAGGTCATCAGTATTATCGCTCTCACTCTGGTGCACGTGGCGATACCTAACGTGTGTTGCACAATCGTCCTTTTTGTACATAGGGGCACCTGATGCACCAGATGGGGACTTTTTGGGGGTATTTTTAAATGTAATTTTATTTAAAGTGACATTAAAGGTTACCCCCCACCCCCGCTAGTGTAAGGACTTACCTTAAATGATGCCTCTTGATCCAATCATCTTCTTTCTTGTATTTTTCAGGAGTCCCTCCAGCACTGGTGCCGGTCTCTGATGCAGCGCTGACTCCTCCCTCTACCTGGCACTTCCAGTCCCACAGAGTCTGTGCGGGTGCACGCTGCTTCCATTGACTTACCTTGTGTCTCTCCTCGTCTCCCTCCTAGCCGAAGATTTGTTCTGCGCATGCGCCCGCCCCAAGATCCTTTGCGGCTGCCTGAGATTTTTCAGATCTTTGGCCAGGTGGGCGTGGGGGAGACAGGTAAGTTTAAACCTTTTTTAAATATATTTTTGCATATATCTACTGCTTGTTAGCAATAGATATATGCAAAACCTCCCAAGGGTTTCAATACCTTTTAACTTTATTTTTTTTAAGCTTTTTTTTTTTTTACTTAATTGCTGTCACAGAAGGAGGGCTCACAAGCCCCCTATGTGATAGAATATTAGTGGCTACAGGTTCTCTTTAAGGTGACATTAGGGGTCTATTAGTCTAATGTCACCTTTCCACTTCAAAGAAGCTATTCAAGTGCTTGAATAGCTTCTTCCCTGGCTTCTCTATCCTGGGAATGACAGCTGAGAAGCCGTAAGTGATGCAATCAGTGTCGCTTCTGGCTTCGTTCAGTGAGGCGGAGCCAGGAGAGGGAGGAGATATGCTATGACACAGGCAGTGAAAGGGTTAAAGTTCCAGTGGACAGGGGCATCCCGAGTCTCACCCGGTATCCAGACCGGTTTACACCCCTCCGTGTCGTCATCGCGCGTGCACTTGACATCACCTTACACGTGCGCGCTAACGTCATCACGCATGCACGGCCATCTGATTGACGCCTGCCGGCAGCCATCTTGGTGATGGACGCCGGCAGAGAGAGGAGGGGACGTTCAACCGGCGGGATGAGGTATGCCGGCGGGGCCCCTCCTCTCTCCCGACACTGTCGGGCTCTCAGTCCATGACCGAGTGCCTGACTTTTTAGAGGGGGTGACACTAAAATGACTGTCAGTCATTTTGGTGTCCCCCCCCATCAATGGTGTCACCCGGGTGTAGGCCGCACCCCCCTTGTGACGCCACTGCCAGTGGAATCTTTCTTTAGCGCGGAAGTATTATTGATACAATGTATATTCCAGACAGATGAAGATCTTATGTTCTATCAGTACCGCGTTCTCATTGTTGGTACTTTTACTGTGAATGTGATGTCATTTATTGCGTGTAACCATAACAGGCTCTCTTGGCGTTTGGCGTGCGTTTAGAAATGTTTTGGAATGACGTCTTTGCACTGTTGGCTCTGGGGAATTTTTCTGATGATGTCTCAACTCAATGACATCATCAGCTCTCGTGGCTCAAAATAGAAACATAAGATGACAAATTGCGGGTGCTAATCAGTCAGCTGACATTGCCCGGTGATGGTTTACACGGCTACAGGAACCGGTTCTGCTTGTTTCTGTGTTGACAATGGAGATGCAACGTTATATTTATCTGACCTCCGACCTTCCCTTTAGTCTTGCACACTTGTACCGGCTCCTCTCCTGGACTGACATGGCTTCCTCCGATCTCACTGCAAATTGCGAGCTTCTCATAATGTGCATTAGCAGTTGCAGCAAGTCAGATAGAGCCCGCCTCATTTCCTGGGTCATCTAGCCCTTTCCTCTCCAGCTTGACTGTCCCTGGTCCCGCCCCTTTCATTCATTGGATTTCAGTTATTTCAATCATGGAGGCTCAGCATCAGATGTGGGCGTTACTTAGGCTGGCCTTTATGCAAATGTAACCTACCCAGGAACACCCACTCCTCCAGAATGACATTCACCCATCAAGGCATTTTGATATTCGCATAACTCCTCTCTAGGACCAGCCCACTGCTTGCATCAGGACTGAGGGCTCTTGAGAGGAGTACTGAGGCAAGGTGCTGTGATGTTTTCAGGAAGCTATGTAGAGCACCCTGGAGGCTCCTCCCACCAGACATCATCTGCCTGCATTGCATAGGGATGCCCAGGGTCCTAATGATGACATCACTGGGTCTTAAATAAAGTATGTAATGAAAACAGAAAGGTTGATAAGGGGGGGGGACCTTAATCCTGAGTTTAGTGTCACTTTAGTCAGTTCATCAACGTGGTCCTCTGAAGCTCATCAGATATAGATATGGGACAGCCACACCTTGTCATCTTTGCACCTCGTGGCTCAGCGACACACAGTGCTCACATCAACACAGCAGCATTAAAAACCCACAACACCGGATTCCATCTTACAGAGCATAGCAAAGCAACCATTCATGGTAATGTGAGCAATTATGTTGCGCTTGGTAGTGAGCAATATTATTTTTACTGTATCACCTCTCTGTGTTTCAATTTTAATGAAAATATTTGTTGTACTATTTGAAAAATAAACAAAATTAAATGAATAAATTAGTAAATTGTGTAAAATATAACATAAATAAATGATAAAGGTATGAACTTCGCCTGTGTTTTGTTCAATATTTGTTAGTTAAATATGTTTGTGATGTGACAAATACGTGAATAGTGAGCGATATTCTGTGATTAGGCTCTCAGCCTCTATATATATGAGTTACAAATGCATTCGGATTCAATAAATTGATCTCATCACTCGATTGATTAACTCCAGTTAAACAACTATTCGATTCAGAGTGACCGATAATAATGGTAGCTTACATGAATAAAGCATTTATCATAGCCCCAAAAAACTAAAAACACAAAATCAGAACGAACAAAAAGAGAAAAGGCAAACAGATTGGGCCAATCCTAGAAAATCTTCAGTCCTTCTAATAAAGATTGTTATATGCTGGCCTCAATCATCAGTTTTCAGTGTCTCTATATAAAGCGTAGATTAGAGTTACACCAAAGATTCTTTCAATCGAAGAAGCATTAACTCTTTCACTCAGAGAAGAATAAAAGTCAGGAAACAAAATGTCTATTACTTTGTCTTCAATCCGTAAGTCCCCGAAATCTTTATCTTTATTTTCTACTCTCTCCTCCAATCGGTCCGCACACGGTCTCGGTGCCGATGTCGAACGCCCTCCAAGTGCAGTCCAACCGAGGGAGAAACTGTCATTGAACTGTGAATTCGAAAACCGTCGGTAAAACCTGACTCCAAAAGTGAAGCCGCCACCCGGTCAGGATATCTATTTAGAAAGGAACGCATCCTTTCCACCCTCTAGAGTCGTCCCTCTTACCCGAAGCCTCGCCGGCACGCCCCTTTCCTTGCTTAAAACACCTGGAGAGGGAGTGACTACCCCCGCATCCGGAACACTCATGTTTGAAGCGGCAACCGCTTCCAAACCTGCAGGTTCCCTCGTTGTATTGCCAGCAGAAACCCTTACGCCTGGCGGCCGGTTGTTCTGCGTTGGCAGGACCACCGGCCGCCCTGTGAAAAAAGGTGGCGGGCACTCGAGCCGAGGTCATTAGCTTCATCCAGAAGCTAATGTCCTTATGATCCCAGCGAATAGACGGTCTAATCGCTTTGCGCTGACGAAACTGTTCGTCATAACGAAGCCAAGCTGTTCCCCCATACACTCTATGAGCTTCACCTATAGCGTCAAGGTAGCAAAACAGGGCAGAGCAATGTTCCGGTTCCTTTTCCCCAATGACGCTAGCCAAAATGGCAAAAGCCTGCAACCAGTTAAAAAAAGTGCGAGGAATAAGACGATAACGACGTCTTTCCTCGTCCTCTTTCTTACTCTCATCCAGCTTCACCCTGTCCAAATTACATTTTTCTAGCGGCAGTAAGGAGTATATGTCGACATATTCCCCTTTCCATATTTTTTCCCTAAGTTCTGTTTTTAAATGGGAACCCAAGGGGCCCTCGAAGCACACATAAACTTCGCACCGGGCGGAATCAGCCAGGCGAACAGCATCTGGCACTTTGTCAGTGGACTTGCCTGCATTTTCCCCGGCGGGATCCCTCGCCGACTCTTGCGGGACAGGGGGCCCATCCGAACAAAAGGTGGTCAGGGCTACGACCACAGGTGAAATTGACGCGGCAACCGTAGCCCGCGGCAACCATGCCTCGACCGGCGTAACTGAGGGAGAGGCAGGAACTCCTTGTAGCAACCCATAAAGCCCATTAAAAAATTGCTGCAGCCCCGCCTGGTCATGTCCTATAGATGACGCTGGCGCACCCTGCCTAGGCCCCCCTAAAGCAAATGCCCTACCTGGTAACGCGGCAGCCTGTGTAATTAGCAACGACCCCCCCTAACAGTGCTAAATTGATCATTTAAAATTTGCATTAGATGTGAAAGGGTTAAATTGGCTGGCTCACCTGGCTGACTAGGAGGCCTCCTAACAGCCGTAGGCTCCTGGTCCTGCGATAAGTCGTCTTCAGGGACATCGTCTTCAGAGGCCGACACCTCCCCCTCCGATCTCTGGTCACGATCGTGCACACCAGGGACGGGTTCCCCAGCTGCCGCCGGTCCAGGGCGCACGTCAGTGACGTCACCGGCGCTGCCTCTGTACTGCGAGGTCCCCGCCGATGTGAATAGGTGGCCTGTGCGGTGCCCGCTCCGTTGAGCCACCGCGGGGTCAGGCATCACCGAAGCCAGCCCTGGAAGGGAACGAGCAGGGGAGAGGGAGGAGTCACCGGCCGCACCACGAGACGGGCCGGCGCGCATGGTGGTGACGTCAGCTGGGAGACTTCGGGCCTGCGAGGGCCTCGCCGAGGCCTTCCCTTTTCCTCCACGGCGCCCGCAACGCTGGGCCACCGGAGGGTCAGGCACTGCTACAGGCAGCCCTGGAGGGGAGCCGACAGGTGCGATGAATGGGCCGCCGGCCGCAGCAGGAGACAGGCCGGCGCCCGCAGCGGATCGTATCCCGCGCTGAGCCGCCTCCCCGACCGGAGCATCGCCAGGTGAGGCGGCCGAAGGGTCCTGATTAGCAGGAGGGTGGGAGGAGGGATGAGGAGGACGTCGGGCAGGCACTCTCTCCCTGGGGCTCCGCCGAGGCCGAGGATTCCTCCCAGGCCTATGGACCGTTGGTGCAGAGGCTGATGCACGTTTGGCCGGAGGACCTGGAGGGTCCCTAGAGGGGCTCCTAATATGGCGCTGAGCACCCGAAACCGCAGGACGGGCAGGGGAATAGCGCTCAGGAGGCCTAGACCTCCTAGCACGTGGTACCTGCATCACCTGAGTAGGTTGGGGGTCTGACAATAAGCTTGAAATTTGGTCTTGCAGCCAAGCAGAGCCATTAACATCTGCTGCAGCTTTCAATTGTTGAAATAGGCCTGCTAAATCAGCCATTTTTATTTGAATTCACAGGGGATGCAGACTAGAGAACTGATCTCACCGTGTGGCAACCCTGAACTGCTGGCTGACCCTCCGCCCCTTCTCAGACCACCAGGGAGACTCCTCCTGACCCACCTAATTGGCCAAACCAAGGTAAGAGACCACCCCTTGTACACCCCCCTTTTCCTAACCCTTTCTATCGTGATGCCCTGTCTGCCCTGTCATGTGTCCTTTCGCCTATTCTTTTCTGTCTTTTGCTCCAGGACCTTCTTTGTTGCAGCTGGTGATTTCACATTTTTCCTAGCGCAACTAAATTGGTTATAAACATTCATGGTAATGACCTGCCGCCTACGGAGGTGGCACATTGGAACCTACACAAAGTGGTCTATTTATGAATAATTTGCATGGCTGAGTCCTGTCAAAATCTTTGAACGTTTGTTTTGGCTGAATAATTCCAAAAACAGATGTTCTTTTTATATATTTTTTGCAGTTTGAATGTATTGTGGTGTAATACTATCTATGGTCACTAGATGGCGCTAAGAAGCATAGGAAATAAATACACTGAAGGGAATTTATCAAAACTGGAGCAGTCAAAATCTGGAGCAGCTGTGCACGGCAACCAATCAGCTTCTCTCTTCAGTTTGACCAGTTAAGATTTGAAAATGAAGGAGAGAAGCTGATTGCCATGCACAGCTGCTCCAGATTTTGACTGCTCCAGTTTTGATAAATTCCCTTCAGTGATTTCTAAGACTGGACCCTGAACAGCAAAGTACATGTACGGTACTTTCCTCTCTCTTGCTGCCACCAGTGGGGATCACAATTTCTTGATCTCACTATTGTCTTTAGCCGGACTGTCCAACATTGACACCTGGTCTGTGACAGAACACTCTCTACAGAATCATCAACATGTATTTTATACCATATGTTCATTCTAATCTGTGGAGTGTGTACAAACTGCGGCTGTTCCATGTGTAACATTATATAACATGTGGCGGGATTACAGTGTATCTGTCAGGTTTGTTCATCCATCTGCTTACACACTTTTTTCAGTTAGTTTTTTTACCTTTCCTCTACTTCTGTAAGCGCAATACTGACAATATTGCATTGTATTCATTGTGACACAAGGAACTTGGAAGTGCATATTCACAGGGCTAAATGAAATTGCGTCACTGCATTGAGGAAGTCCATCCTGTGGGCATGCAGCACTGTCTTTAGGTGGGTTGCATGGCATTTCCCAAAAAACGTTCTGTGCAGGAGCTTCCTGTAATAAAGACCAGTCACTGCTGCTCTCTCTTCTTGTGCAGGGTGACTGATCTTGTCTCCGCCCCTTCCTGTAATAAAGACCGCTTGTTGCTGCTCTCGCTCCTTGTGAAGGGTGACTGGTCTTGTCTCCGCCCCCTCCTGTAATAAAGACCAGTCACTGCTGCTCTCTTTCCTTGTGCAGGGTGACTGGTTTTGTCTCCACCCCCTCCTGTCGTGGGTGAAGCATGCTGGGCCCCTCCCATACCTCTGCTCTCTACACAGGCTGTGCATGTACAGTGATGATGTCACTGCTACGTATACAATGTAATATCTGAGCATGCAAAGGCATTTGCTGCACACAAAGTGGAATTACGTCCTTTCTGGTTATTGAGGATTATATTTAAAACGTTTTTCGGCTATGGGAGACAGGACTGCAAAGAGCATTTGCCTATGCTTACAACAATGCATAGCCATTAGCCTAGGTCAGTAGATGCGGTTTGCTCTGCCCATTAGTAGAACTGTATTTGACAGGAGTAGGCAACCATTGGCGCCCTAAGCGCGGTACACGCACGATGATGTACTTGAAAGAGTGGAGGGGATATTGACCAAGCGAAATGAGGAATCCCGCCAGGTCCCCCCCACTCTCTCGTGCCCCTGTCGGGCTCTCGGTCCGTGACCAGGTGGGTGGTGACTGTCAGTCATTTTGGTGTCACCCCCTCTGATGGTGTCACCCGGTGCGGGCCGCATCCCCCTTGTGATGCCACCGGTGCCGGGATTGCCTACCCCTGGTATACGGCTTACAGGGTGAGCACCTGTGTATCTTCTTTCTATGGATGGTTTAGAACCCATCCAGCGCTCCGGCAAGTCTAAAGGTGGCCGTACACTTTACAACCATCACCTTAGTCTTGCAATGGTTGTAAAGTAATTAAAAAAAACGAACGATCTGCCCATCTTGGACAGGCAGATCGTACTTGCGATCATCGCAAGCCCGCCGCCCCGAGGGGCGGGCTTTCGATGACCGCAATGCTGAAGGGCAGTGTGCGCGTGCGCACACCGGCCCGTTCGGCATTTGTCTCCCGAGCATCATTCAAACCAGCCAAAAATCGTAAGATTTTCGGCTGGTTTTCTAGCATGCTCCTTAGACAAAAGACGTGCGACCGTACAGTAGAAACGGTCGCACGTCTTCACTCACACTGCACGATTCTCGTACGATCACGGGATTTCCCGCGATTCTCGTACGAGAATCGTGCAGTGTATGGGCACCTTAAGCCTGCAGGCCCCTTTTGGCTTCATTTCCCCAAATGGGCCGCTCTTCCTAAACTCAATGTTACTTTTTTGAATGCTGAGCTTTATTGTTAAAGCCATCTTCTCCTCCGATCATATGGATGAGAAGACACAATGGCTGACAGTCTTCTTACAGGCTATACATTATATGCATCCTTCTATATCATACTCCCTGCCATGGAAAATGTTGTTTTTACTTGGAACAAAAGTTAAGCTTGAAGCAATAAACAGATCAGTTTCACATAAACAGCAGAGTTATTAGAAACACATGTTCATTCAATAGTTATCTAAGCAGCCAGACTGCAGATTAACCTGATCTCTGCTGGGTGCTGCAGTCCGGGGTCACCACGCAGGTTACACGTTGTAGGGCTTGGTGGGCTCATGTGGCCGGCCTGCTGGAAAGTCTTTTCCTGAAGACTCCATGAATGAGAAGGTTCTCGGGAAATGTTGCTGCAATACCTGTTTTTTATGTGTGTATAGAAGGAACTATTCAAAGCAGAAATTACACAATCCAAATGAAGTTTCATAGAAACAACTATTGCTGTAAAGTAATAAAAAAAACAAAAAACTATTTTCAGCTGAATTCAATTACATCTCGCAGACTGGAGCTGGAAGATTTCAGTTTAGGATTTAGTCATGACATCAGAGATTCCTTAGTGAATACAGACTGCTCATAGCAAACTTTCCCCCTGGGAGGAGCCATGTATTGCTAGGGGTGAATATACCTCCTGGGAGAAGCCATGTTTGCTAGGGGTGAATATACCTGCTGGGAGGAGCCATGTTTGCTAGGGGTGAATATACCTGCTGGGAGGAGCCATGTTTGCTAGGGGTGAATATACTTGCTGGAAGGAGCTATGTTTGCTAGGGGTGAATATACCTGCTGGGAGGAGCCATGTTTGCTAGGGGGGAATATACCTGCTGGAAGGAGCCATGTTTGCTAGGGGTGAATATACCTGCTGGGAGGAGCCATGTTTGCTAGGGGTGAATATACTTGCTGGAAGTAGCCATGTTTGCTAGGGGTGAATATACCTCCTGGGAGAAGCCATGTTTGCTAGGGGGTGAATATACCTCCTGGGAGGAGCCATGTTTGCTAGGGGGTGAATATACCTCCTGGGAGGAGCCATGTTTGCTAGGGGGTGAATATACCTCCTGGGAGGAGCCATGTTTGCTAGGGGGTGAATATACCTCCTGGGAGGAGCCATGTTTGCTAGGGGGGAATATACCTCCTGGAAGAAACCATGTTTGCTAGGGGGTGAATATACATCCTGGGAGAAGCCATGTTTGCTAGGGGTGAATATACCTCCTGGGAGGAGCCATGTTTGCTAGGGGTTAATATACTTGCTGGGAGGAACCATGCTTGCTAGGGGGTGACTATACCTCCTGGGAGGAGCCATGTTTGCTAGGGGTGAGTATACCTGCTAGGAGGAACCATGTTTACTAAGGGATGATCATACCTACTGAGCCGAGCTTTATTAGCTACGATATGTACTGGAAGAAGCCATGTTTGCTAAGGGCTGATTATACCTCCTAGGAGGAGCCATGTTTTCTAACAGCTGATCATGCATCCTGGGAGGAGCCATGATTACTAAGGGCTGATCATACCTTCTTAGTGGAGCTATGTATGCTAAGGGCTGAGCATACCTCCTGTGAGAAACCATGTTTGCTAACTGATGATCATACCTCTTGTGAGGAGCCATGTTTGTTAATGTTGATCATACCTTCTAGGAGGTGCCAGTTTAGCTAACGGCTAACATACCTCCTACAAGGAGCAAACCATGGTAAGTGCTGATCATCATCATACCTCCTCCCATGTTTGCTACAGGATGATTGTTATACAGCAGTTAGTAAGTGTCAATATTGCATACAAGGGAAACCTACCATGCTCCTACCTATTAGCAGTTTGGTAGAACCACTTGAACCCTTTGTAATTCAATACTAAATATATCTGGTAAATGATATGCATGTATACCGTATGGGGAAGAATTCAGAAACATAGGTCCTGTGTACGGTCATTTATCTTCTGCCTCAGCATCTAATACCTCAACATGTCTGATTTGAGATTACGAATATAACCCTGTTTCTGTAAACCAACCAAAGCCCTCCTGTGCTTAGTGTATCAGTCATGATGATACAGTGGTGATGGTGGGCACAAGGGTCACTCCCTCTTTACTTTAAAGCTTGGCACATATAGGTTACTCAGGTTCTGCGGTTGATTAAATGCAGGTAAGGCACTGAGTGAATCGAATTAATTATGTAATCAGCCTCAGATCTCAATGTAATTCACAGGTATCTGGTTTCAAAGTGTCCAAGTGGGCACAAACATTGCTTGGATTCCTCTAACACCCACTTATCCTAAAACAAACGTGCAAGTGTTTGCAAAGTGTTTAAATGTACAATACTCCTAAAATACAGGCACTACAAAGTGACTGGAAGAGCCACAGTGGGCCCAGCTAGCCCACTGATTCTGGGTGCATAGTGAACAGGGGCCACAGCTTGTACATGACTTCAGAGCTGTGCTTGGAATCACATCGGCCCACTATCCAATCAAAATGCATTAGAAGCCAGTAACAGTGCTCTGATTGGATATCGCTAAAGTCCTGGAATGGATTTACCATTAGGCACTGTATACTTGTACCTATAGGCGGAATAGTCAGCTTTTCTCTGTAGCGTTATTGGCTACATGTTTTCCCCATCACATCCCATATCAGCTAATTTGCCTTGGCCAGGTTAACAAGAAGATGTTCAAAGGGATGATCCTAGCAGAGTAGTGTTGCTTTGGGCACTAAAGCTGGAGTATCTACAGGCTTCATTGATAGAAATCCAGACCCACAGAAGTCAGAGCTCAAGTCAAGGACTCTAGTTGGTGTGTGCCCAGGTTTTGGTGGCTACCTGGGTACTCAATAAAGCACTAAGAGTTTACAAATGGCCCTTTGGGGGCATTTATTGACAAACATAGAATGCGCTGTACCTCCTAGGGCAATGGGAACATGCCAGTGCCCAGATGGGCCCTTATCAGCCCATATACATCATCTGGCAAACAGACATCAGTCTCTAATGTTTAGTCCATAGCTTTGCTAAAGATTTGCACCCCATGGATTATAATTTGTAAACATTTTAAACTTCTATTCTGAGTTTACTTTGAGAAGAAATACTCTCACGATCCATCACCAGTACTATTCCAGATGTATACACTGCTGGTCCAGTAACACTGCTATTGCCCTGCTCTGCACACGTGATGATGATTGTCATACTTTGTACAGTATCAGTCAATATTCGGCCAACAATTTTCCACCTGGCACCTTCGATTTTATTCAATCAACATTTCCTGAGCTGGGTTAGAATTTGGCCCGATTCTCAGGAATGATCTGAAATTCTAATAGTGCATGGCCAGCTTTAGAGTTGGAAGACAAATAAAAGCTCATTTGTGATTGAAAAGGATGGCTTGAAGTACAACACTGGTCTTTTGCATTGTGTCATTAAACCTTTTTATGCATTTCTAGAATCCTAGAGTTCCTCCAAAGTTTGCTAGGGGTTCCTTGAATTGTGGTTGATTGACCTCCCATCTAATGGTCATAAATGATCAGTAAGATCGATATAGAGTTCAGTGCAGTATATCAAGCATATCTTGCCCAGTCATTCTCACATAGGGTTCCAGGGAATCCTAGGATTCCTTCGAAGATTGCTGGGGGTTCCTTGAGTTGTGGTTGATTGACCTCCCATCTAATGGTCATAAAATCATCATTGAGATCAATAAAGAGTTCAGAGCAGTATATCAAGCATATCTAGCCCAGCCATTCTCCTATAGCACTCCATGTAATCCTAGGGTTCCTCCAGAGACTGCTAGGGGTTCCTTGAGCTGTGGTTGATTGACCTCTCATCGAATGGTGCCTGCATAGTTCCAAGACCAACACCACTTGACAAAGCCAACAGTAAGACACCAATTATCTTTTTAGCTGTATGTGGCATTCTGACCACCACTCTAAAGTTTGTATTCTTCCTGCTGACCACCAGGGTTTCCTTGACCAATGCCACTTGGCAAAGCCAAAAGTAAGACACCAATGATCTTTTTAGCTGTATGTAAGGGTGGCATTCTAACCACCACTCTAACGTTGTCATTCTTCCTGCTGACCACCAAGCTTCCAGGACCAATGCAACTTGGCAAAGCCAATAGTATAACAGCAATGATCTTTTTAGCTGTCTGTGAGGGTGGCATTCTAACCACCACTGTAAAGGTTGCATCCTTCTTACTGACCACCAAGGTTCCAGGTCCAATGCCACTCCGCAAAACCAACAATATGACACCAATTATCTTTTTAGCTGTCTGTAAGGGTGGCATTCTAACCATTGCATGTATTCATCCTACTGACCACCAAAGCAAGAGGCATTTTTGCCATTGACCCCTGATTCATTTATTTTACACCTGTGTTTCCTTTGGGGTAAAAAAGATTGAGAAAGGCTGTACTAGCCAGTGAATCCATGCTTGCAATATACTGAGATAGACTGCCCAATCAGACCATTTTCATTGTGACATTCATTGTGGCTGTCTATAAACAATTTACCAAATTGAGAAATACTTTAAAAAGTATAAATTGCACATGTAACAAATTGACAAAACCTCTGAGGTACGTTCCCCCTAAAGAGTGATACCGATCGACCCCCTGCTTGCAAAAATATTTCTCAGCCAGCTGTGACCGGTAACCTGCCACAGCTGCAGGTAAGCCATTCGGCACGTGGGGTTAATTTTGTGTCTGCAGCTTCCAGGGACTGTGAGTGACACTTGCAAATTAATTATGCCTGGAGGACAAAAAGTGATTGAGGGGGAAGGTGTGGAGGACAGGAGAGGGAGTGAGGAGGAAAGGGGTAAAATCGGGGAGGATGGGTGGTGGTGAGAGGGTGAGAGAAACTGCTAGAGGTCAGAAAAAGGAAAAAAAAAGAGCAAGAAAGAGACAAGAGCAGCAAGGCAGCACAAATGTGAGAGGGAAAAAAAAAGTGTGACACAAGGAAGAGAGAGGGTGGAGAGGAGGAGGGACTGCACACTTTTCATTGGATCTCTGCGATTCTTTCCTGGCTAACACTTTCTGCTCTCCTCACTCCAATATCAAATTCTGCAATTACAGCAGGGCAGCTCCAAGCCATCCACCAGACCTGCATACTGCACTGTCAGCACTATTGGATTTATTTGAAAGCTAAAACAAAAACTTCCACTTCCACTTTTTCCAGATTCAGTTAAATAGTATCTTTATATTTTTATTTAATTAGAAACAATGTCACTGAGGGTTGGCCTTTGGCCCCTGTTGCTTCTTTGGGTCTCACCTGGCTTGTTTTCTAAGGAGGTCCAGCCCTCTGAATACGACTACGTAGGCTTTCAGCCGGAGATGGTTCGGAATTACCAAAGCGGAAGGTTCTATTCAAGGACACCCCAATGCGTGGACATTCCCCAAGAACTCGCGCTGTGCCATGGCGTGGGCTACAACAAGATGGTGCTGCCCAACCTTCTGGACCATGAGAGTATGGTGGAAGTGAAGTACCAAGCCAGCAGTTGGGTTCCCTTGTTGAGCAAAAACTGCCACCCAGGCACCCAGGTGTTCTTGTGTTCACTCTTTGCCCCGGTGTGCCTGGAACAGCCCCTCTACCCGTGCCGATGGCTGTGCGAAGAGGTGAGAGATGGTTGCGAGCCGGTCATGCAGTATTTTGGCTTTCCTTGGCCGGAAATGCTTCGCTGCGATCAGTTCCCGAGGGAGGACGTCTGCATTGCCTCACCAAATGCCACCCAGGCCCCACGTCCACGTAGTAAGTATCACATGCCACGCTTGTACCCGTCATTGCTGCATCTGGCAGTATTGGTGTGCTCTATGTTGTGTATTCAATGGAGAATTGAACTGACCTATGCTTCTCTATGGCTCAGCTTTAGGTGATTGTGTTCTATTCTGTCTCACCATGTACACCAGTTTTGTATATCTCTCTGTGCTGAACTGTAGTCATTGTGGGCCGGTGCTGTCATTCAGCATGCTGCAGGTTTATTCTGATTCTACCCTTTGCATACATTTCATAGGTGGCATTATTCTACATAGGAAGGTTATCTGTGAAATAATTCACATGCAAGATCAATCAACGTAATACAGTTCTGGCAAATCCTGATGAGCTGACTCACCCGCCACATTATTTTATGTGACTCCAATTAAGCAATTACCCTGATGGGCTAAAAAACAAAGGAACTATGCTCTCCCCCCCTGGCCATAACTTGGAGTCTTACTTCTTCTGCTGCATTATATGCATTCTACATAGGATAAAATATAAAACTACATTGGAGAGTGAGTCCCCTTGGTATTAGGAGAGGGGTTGTGAGTGGCTGCAGGGTCTGAGAGGTAGATGAAGCCGCTGAATAATTCAGTAGCGGTATTAATCATGTGCAGTATCAGTTTGGGGTAAAGTCTCCTTATAAAGGTATATGAACGTTATATTGTCATATTCAGCTCACAATGACCACAGCCGCTGCTCAGTTATCTTACCAGACAGACATTGAGAAAATCATTGATAGGCATCAAAGTAAAAACAAAGAGAAGTCAAATATAATACTTAATATGTCGTTTCTAATAGGAGTCCTTAGAGCAAAAATTTTGTCACTTTGCGTGGCTAGCACTTTATTATGAGGACTTTGCGTGGCTAGCACTTCATTATAAGGACTTTGCGTGGCTAGCACTTCATTATAAGGACTTTGCGTGGCTAGCACTTCATTATAAGGACTTTGCGTGGCTAGCACTTCATTATAAGGACTTTGCGTGGCTAGCACTTCATTATAAGGACTTTGCGTGGCTAGCACTTCATTATAAGGACTTTGCGTGGCTAGCACTTCATTATAAGGACTTTGCGTGGCTAGCACTTCATTATAAGGACTTTGCGTGGCTAGCACTTCATTATAAGGACTTTGCGTGGCTAGCACTTCATTATAAGGACTTTGCGTGGCTAGCACTTCATTATAAGGACTTTGCGTGGCTAGCACTTCATTATAAGGACTTTGCGTGGCTAGCACTTCATTATAAGGACTTTGCGTGGCTAGCACTTCATTATAAGGACTTTGCGTGGCTAGCACTTCATTATAAGGACTTTGCGTGGCTAGCACTTCATTATAAGGACTTTGCGTGGCTAGCACTTCATTATAAGGACTTTGCGTGGCTAGCACTTCATTATAAGGACTTTGCGTGGCTAGCACTTCATTATAAGGACTTTGCGTGGCTAGCACTTCATTATAAGGACTTTGCGTGGCTAGCACTTCATTATAAGGACTTTGCGTGGCTAGCACTTCATTATAAGGACTTTGCGTGGCTAGCACTTCATTATAAGGACTTTGCGTGGCTAGCACTTCATTATAAGGACTTTGCGTGGCTAGCACTTCATTATAAGGACTTTGCGTGGCTAGCACTTCATTATAAGGACTTTGCGTGGCTAGCACTTCATTATAAGGACTTTGCGTGGCTAGCACTTCATTATAAGGACTTTGCGTGGCTAGCACTTTATTATAAGGACTTTGCGTGGCTAGCACTTTATTATAAGGATTTTGCATGGCTAGTAGTTTATTATAAGGACTTTGCGTGGCTAGCACTTCATTATAAGGACTTTGCATGGATGGTAGTTTATTATAAGGATTTTGTGTGGCTAACACTTTACTATAGGGACATTGCATGGCTAACACTTTATTATAAGGACTTTGCATGGCTAGCACTTTATTATAATGACATTGCATGGTTAGCACTTTATTATGAGGACTTTGCATGGCTAGCACTTTATTATGAGCACTTTGCGTGGCTAGCACTTTACTATAGGGACTTTGCATGGCTAGCACTTTATTATGAGTACTTTGCGTGGCTAGCACTTTACTTTAGGGACTTTTCATGGCTAGCACTTTATTATAAGGACATTGCATGGCTAGCACTTTATTATAATTGCTTTGTGTGGCTATCATTTTATCTTACGGGCTTTGCATGGCTAGCATGTTATAAGGACTTTGCATGGCTAGCACTTTATTATAACTGCTTTGTGTGGCTATCATTTTATTATGCATGGATAGCATTTTATTATGAGGACTTTGCTCATGCTAGCCACACATTTCTCTAGACCAGGGATGGGCAACTCCGACCCTCCTGCTGTGCCTTAACTACAACTCCTAACATGCCTCTGTCATGCCTGTAACTGTCAGTCTTGCAGTGCATAATGGGACTTGTAGTTCCATAACAGGGGGGGCCAGAGTTGCCCACCCCTGGTCTAGACTGTGTGGATTCAGACATTCGGCATCTACGGCTGTTTGAATACCCGAACAGTGACTGCAGCCGACAAGATTCAGTCGCTGCCCGGCCAACAATTTTCCATCTGGTTTCTTTATGGTGCTAACAGCGCCCCCCACGGCTCGAGGAGAAAATACTTTGTTTCGTTCTCCTTAATGTGCGCTGTCATCCGCTGTAGTGCGCAATGCATTGGTGTCAACTTGGCCTACTGGAAACAATTGATTTCAGTTTGTTATTCCCTTGGACCTGCAGCACAGTCCAATGGATGCGGTGTGAATTGGCCCTGAGGGATCGGCCGCGCACGCATGATGATATTCGCACAAATTTGACAAGGACAATTAGGAAGACCATAAGCTGCAAATGCCTCTGTGTGATAATGACCGCTTCCAATGCCAGGGGTGCCCACTAGGAACACGGAAATTGCTCAAAATGTTGCCGAAGTGAGGAAAATTGCTGGCTATAAAAAGGCAACATATGGTCATCTCATCCTCATTGTCAGTTCTCAGTGCTGAAGTCTCTGAACAGAAAAATTAAATGGAGGGTGTCACATTTGCTGATTTTCCACTCTGATTACTTGACTAACAACTTTGGCAGGATGACCTCTGTCATGTCATCTAGAGTCTCGTGCAGCCGAAGCATGCAGTATAAGCTTCACATTGCATTTGGCCACATTCACTGATTTTTTTAGCATCATTTTGTAGCTTTTAATATGGTAAAGTGCGAAGTAGAATGCAAAGTCACTCATATTAGTCATATAGAACCTTTTTTTTGTTTGTGATTTGGCTAAACTGATGAATGCTGAAATCTCACCGGAGCCTGAGGGCTACTACTGCATACCATTGTTCTCTGCATTGTTTAGCTGTTAAGCCGGCCATACACTAATTGTTTTTTGTCTTTTAGAGAAAGGAATCTACACAGCTTTAGGTCAAGAATTTTTAGACTGGCTCCATCGTTAAAAAAATGTAGATTGAATAATCTGGGCTACACACTGGTGTCGATGGGGTCACACACTGCTCAAATTTTGGCCGCCCAGGACTCGCACGGGATCTCCGATGTCAAAGAGAGTCCGTTGTCTCCTCCAGGTCCTTGTAGCCGCCCCCAATAACATGCTGCCAGGCCCATGTTTGGTCAGAACCTGATCTCATCCCTACATTTGAGGTTTTCTCTAGTTATTGTCGATAGAGCTGGCTTCTGGATTGGACAGACGTGCTCCTGAATCCCTTATTATTTGTCCACCCCTGCACTAATAATCTATACTTCCTCTCTATGTCCCTTGGGATCTTGTTGTCCCTATGTTCTCTCAACCCATAGTCATCCCATAGTATTACCATGGCCCAGGCAAGTATGCCCAAAGCTATTTCCTAATTCCCTCAACCCATGCCAAGTTGCTGCCAATTGCTTCTTAGCATTTAAATATTCATGGCTAGGTATGGTTGTATGTTCACTTTTGGTTTGGTTGTATGTCCTCCTGTGGTCAGGCCATACAATACTAAGTAATAAATTATACTTTCTTCCCAACTACGTTTTCCTGAAATCACCTGAGGAAAGGTCACAGCATCATGTAGTCCACCATGGTTGTTATAAGGGCCCAAAGCTTCCTTAGTCATTGGGCAGGTCTATCCATCTGGGGGTAGCATTACAGTACCATTGTAGTAGAAGAAATAAAGCATTACGGATTCTAAGGAAGCCCTAAAGCAACCCGTATTTGTAAAGTAACATGTAGATGCCATCCACAACTCTGCCCCCCCTGCTTCATCACCAACCTCATCTCAATATATCACCCAATCTGTCCTCTTTGCTTCTCCCAAAGACCTCCTGCTCTCTAGCTCCCTCATCACCTCCTCCCATACTCATCTCCAGGACTTCTCCAGAGCCTCTCCCACTCTCTGGCACTCCCTATCTCAATCTGTCTGGCTATCTCCTACCACCTTTAGGCGATCCCTGAAAAGCTTACCTAAACTGTCCTCTTCACTCCTCCCAAGACCTCCTGATCCCTAGCTTCCTCTTCACCTCCTCCCACGCTCGCCTCCAGGACTTCTACAGAGCCTCTCCAATCCTCTGGAACTCCCTACCATAATCTGTATGGCTATCACCTACTCTAACCATCTTTAGGCAATCCCTGAAAACTCACCCAAACCACCTTCTTCGCCTTCCAGGACCTCCTGCTCTGTAGCTCCCTCATCCCCTCCTCCCATGCTCACCTCTAGGACTTCTCCAGAGCCTCTCACCTAAACCACCCTCTTTGCTCCTCCCAGGACCTCCTGCTCTGTAGCTCCCTTGTCCCCTCCTCCCATGCTCACCTCCAGAACCTCTCCAGAGCCTCTCGCATCCTCTGGAACTCCAAACCCCAATCTGTTCAGCTATCTCCTACTCTGTCTGCCTGTAGACTATCACTGAAAACTCATCTCTTTAGCTAAGCGTATCTTGACTCTACCCAACAACTGAACCTTTACTCTCTCCATCAACTCATCGCCACACAGGTATTACCTTTTGTATCCCTTGTCCCTCCCTTTTAGATTGCTAGCTCTCATGACCGGGGCCCTCCTAACCCTCTTGTCTTGAATTGTAACCGTTCCTTTATATTGTAAAAAGCTGTTGGCGTTCTATAAATCCTGTATAATGATAATAATACCAGGTGGGGGTATGTGGTTTTTGAAGATGGCACCATAACATTAAAAGCCAATTGAACCATTCTTGATTGTCATTGGAGAAATCAGCCCGGCCAGCACAACAGATGGCAATCTATGATGAAGCGAGTTCATTGCTTATTAATTACAAACAGGCAATATGCTGTTTACAGTGTCAATATATATGGAAAGCAGATAAAACCTTTTTTGCAATGAGATAGCCAACAAATGATTGCCCCCTCATGTCTCTAAGGCTGGGTTCACACCTAGGCGTATCGAATATGCGCGTTTATTGACGTGCGTTTTCACCGCGGTGTGAACCATATCCATAGGAAATAATGGGATTTCGGTGTTTGAGAGTTTTGCAGAGCGTTCGAACGCGCTACAAAACGCCCAGGTGTGAACCGGGCCTAAAGGTCTTCATAAGAACCTCGGAGAAAAATAGCTAAAATTAGCTTTCCTCATGGCAGACCTTTTTCAGCTGGGAGAAGGCCAAGGGTCCATGTATAGAGCTCCCCCCTCTCTGCAAACACATCTTATCTTCATAAGCCTAGCAGGATAAACATTTACATTTCAATGGGCCGGGGAGTGGACTGTTAGTGGAGAGGTGAGAAAAAGGCCTTTGCACATCAGGGTTAATATCCTACCAACTATACCAACTACTTAGTGAGGTCATTTAGGAGGGGGTTATCTCTGACCTCTGGAGCACTGATGACCTTCCCTACTGTACTTTGAAACAACACACACATAATGCAGATAACAGCCTTTTCGGCCCACCCAGTCTGCTGTTGTCCCAGCACTCCCAGTTTGACCCTTGCTATTGCTGGAAATGCGGCTCTGGTCTGGAAGTATTGGCTGATATGGAAACACTAGGGGCTGATTCACACCACACTGCATGGGAACCCGTAGCACATAGGGCTGTGTGCACTGCAATGCGTTGCTATAGTGCAAGAGTAGGCAACCTTGTTATGCCAACCTATGTGGAACTACAAGTCCCATGAGGCATTGCAAGACTGTGATAGTCACAGGCATGACTCCCACAGGCAGAGGCATGAGGGAATTTGTACTTTCACCACAGCTGGAGTGCCAAGGTTGCCTGCCCCTGCTATAATGCATTGCAGTACTGCATGGTTTTTTCGTGTTTTAAAAAAAAACTTTATGTAAATTTTGTGCGGTGCAAAGCCTTGTGACACGTTGTAATGCACTGCACTGCGATAAAAAGATGTCTGAATCATTTTAGCACCACACACCAATGCAGTGCGTTGCTTTGAGCGGGCCTTATACAAAGCCTCACCTTTGCATTGGGACTACATTGGGCAAAGATGCCCACATAGCACAACTGGGCTGGTGTAAACAATCCCTAACGTCTCTTATTTGCCACCTTTCAGACTGTTAAACATACCGAGGAAAGCGTTTTGTTTCATCTTTTTAATAAGTGCAGACATATATCTGTTGATCCTGCCAGAAATCCGGTGAGCTGACGACTTTCTGCGCTTGTGTTAAATTGCTATCAGTATTGTTCTCAGTTCTTTCAGTAGTGACGAGGGAGCATGGAGCCGGCTTCCCGGCCAATCAGGAAGCCGGGCAGTGTGTCAGCTGATGACGAGCAGCGTGTCACCTGATGACGAGGGAACATGGAGCCGGCTTCCAGCCAATCAGGAAGTTGGGCACCGTGTAATGACGCTTTGCCCGGCTTCCTGATTGGCCAGCTTCTCGCGTTGCCCCTGATTGGCCAGAAAGCCAGCTCCATGCTCCCTCATCACCAGGTGACGAGGGAGAATGGAGACGGGTTCCCTGCTAATCGGGAAGCTGGGTGTCAAGTCATTACACGCCGCCTTGCTTGCCTAATGGGACTTCCGGTATCGGTATTCGGTATCGACGAGTACAGAAAAAAAATATCGGTACTCGATACTGAAAAACCGCTATGGGTGCATTCCTAGAATTTAAGAGTCTGTCCAATCCAGGTACCAGCTGGATCTTTTTAGGAGCCATCTCCATTGACAACCACTAGAGAAAACCACAACCCTAGTTGAAGCCTTGGCGACCTGGCTCCTGAGATTGGTCCAGCCCTGACCTAACAAAATTCTAATCCTATAATGACAACGCCGCTTCTGTATACATAGTACAGCAAGTCAGAGTTGTCACATTAGGACAGGAAGTAAGTTACTATCAGGATCGCCAGGTGAAAACAAAGGAAAAAAGAAATCTAATGCAGCTGTCATATCTAAGAACTGGTAAGCTGTATATATATGATTCTAGTTTGGGGATTAGATACATTTTAAATGCAGTTTTCTCCTTGATACGGGTTCTAGTTGTCTAAACCTCCCATCACTTGGACACAACTAGCACACAATGTGGACACGTCTATAAAGGGCTCCATTCAGCTGGCATGAATGGGGAAATGTGGGTCAGGGGAGGAAATATGCTGAAACACTTTTACTAACGAGCAGAAGCCGTATGACTCATTCAGTACAATTAGGTCCCCTTGTTAGAACGATCAATCCGGTCTGAATAAACTATAAATGTACCCCAAACATAGAAGACTTTTGGGATTCAGTCTATGAATGGAGGTGGGTGGAAAGGGGAGATCAGCCTGCTGGGGTAGCTATTGTCTATTAAAGGGTAATTCCACTTTCCTAGGGGCGAATCTGGCAAATGGAGTTACCCCCTCCAATCTTCCCCCTCTCCCCCCACCCCCTCTTACTTTCCTCTTCCCCCACCGCCTCTTACCTTCCTCTCCATGGCTGTACTATCCCATACACCGTATAAAGCTCAGCATTCCAAAATTCTTCTCGCAAATTCTGCACAGTCACCTGACCAATGAGAAGCGCTTCGGACTCTGCTGACCAATGAGAAGCACTTCTTGCTAAGAAGAGCTTCTCGTTGGTCAGCGTGGTCCGATGACCGTGCTGAACTATGAGTGCTCGCCATTTGTACAGGGCAGCGCAGCCCTGCGTTCGTTATTTCAACTTGCACTTGCAAATGACGAGCACTCATTGGTTGGCGCGGTCACCTGACCAATGAGAAGCAATTCTGACTACGCTGACCAATGAGAAGAACTTCTTGTTAAGAAGCGCTTCCATTGGTCAGTGTGGTCAGATGACCGTGCTGACCAATGAGTGCTTACCATTTGCACAGGGCAGCGCAGCCCTGCGCTCGGTATTTTAAATTGCACTTGCAAATGGCGAGCACTCATTTGTAAGCGCAGTCAACTGATCAATGAGAAGCGATTCTGACCACGCTGACCAATGAGAAGCACTTGTCATTGGCCAGCGTGGTCAGATGACAGTGCTGACCAATGAGTGCTCACCATTTGAACAGGGCAACGCAGCCCTGCGCTCAGTATTTCAAATTGCACTCGCTAATGGTGAGGAACTCATTGGTTGGCGCGGTCACCTGACCAATGAGAAGCGATTCTGACCACGCTGGACCAATGAGAAGCACTTCTTGCTACGAAGCGCTTCTCATTGGTCAGCGCGTTAAGGTGACCATGCTGACCAACGAGTGCTCGCCATTTGCAAGCGGAATTTTAAATACTGAGCGCAGGGCTGCGTTGCGTACAGAGTATAGGTAGTAAACTGACAGCCGCGGAAGGGTAGAAGGGTTCGGTTAAAGGTAAGAGCAGCACAGGGGGAATAGGGGGCAGATTGGAGGGGGTAATTCCGTTTTCCCAAATTTGCCTGGGTTTAGGATCAATGTGGAGGAGCGGGGGTCAGTCTGGGTATAGTTAATGGGGGTCGATGTGATCAACGTTTTGGACCGTGGTAACAAAAAGTAGCAAAGTAGCGGGATGGAAAATTCGTGTCAAAGGAACAAATATTCTAACAGTGACTGTGGATTTCGATCAGGAAACTCCATTCAATTCAAAATGTTCGAATGTTAAATTGAAACAATGTTTCGAACGACATTCGTCAAGTCTCTGAGGACATTATCGAATGTTCTGAAAATATATTTTGAGCAGGGGTGGGCAATGAACATGGAATGAACATTCATACTAAGGTCTACCAGTGTATTTCCGGCTCGATTGTGTATCTAAATACAATTTTTTTTTATTATTCTGGAGAGAATGTGGAAGGGTAAGAACCTCTGTCCGGTTTTTATTTCGGTGGGCAAACTCCGACCCTCCAGCTTTTGCAGAACTACAAGTCCCACGAGGCATTGCAAGATTCTCCCAGCCAAAGGCATGACTCCCAGAGACGGATTAATAATGGGATTAGTAGTTCTAATGACTTGGAGAAAGTCTGCATCGGCTTAAATGAACTTTTATATGATATTTCTGGATGCTCCATACGCCAGTTGTGGGAATCTCTGTAGTCTCACTCCCCCAGCTGCAGCACCTGTGGGAAAAGCACCACAAAGAAGACGACAATCTGCTGTCTGAACAAAGCCGTTCAGTGACAATAGACTGTAGAGCGCTCGGCTTTTCTCTCACACTGGTGAATGTTTAGTATCCACAGTGCATCCTTCTATAGGAGACGTGTCAGAGTGTTTCTCCCCGAACCCCGAGCTGCGTTCAGCCGAATTCATACAATTGTATCATTTTACACATTTGCAGCTTTCTTGAATATTTAGGAGGATTAACCCTTTTGCTGCCAGAGACGTTTTTTGCACACATGTTATACTTCACATTTTAGGCCTAAAAATTACTTAAACACCCTCAAGAGTTATATATTTCCTGAAAGCCAAGACCATGTAGAATAAAATGGCGGCAGTTGCGCAACTCTTTATCAAGCTCAACATTGCAATAAAAAATACACATGAAGGAGAACTATGAGGCGAGTGAAAATCACTCATCCTGATAGTTCGAGCCGACGTGTGACAATGAAACTGTCACATGTCGGCTTAATAGATCGGGAAGTGAGCAAACACATACCGTCGCTCGCTCACTTCTCGATCCTGTGCCTGCAGAGAGCCATGACTGTCACTCACGGCTCCCTGCAGGGATTCTACCCCTCCCCTGTCCGCTCTTCCAGCGCTGACTGGCGGAACGGACTGGGGAACGGACTGGGGACTGACACAAAGCCCTGACCCCATAGTTCTCCTTTAAGTTAATTTAGTGCACAAAAATACAAAATAATACTCATTTTTTATTAAGTATTAGGCCCCATTCAAACTAAGCAACACTTACCTCGAGCGGATAATGCGACTGTTTGTACAACGTTCCGGCGACGATCGCGTGACCTTCACCGTCGGGCTGCATGGAAAAATAGAAAAATCGCGCGATTAAGGGTCCAGTGTGAATGGGCACTAAAAGATGAGGCTGTGCCGAGTAAATAGATAGCCAACATACCAAGCTTAAAAATTGCGTTCGCCTGTAAAACAGTGAAAGATTATGGTACCTCAAATTGTCCATAGGTGACTCTTCAAAAGCCTGTACAGGTCATCAGTTTAGAGATATTTATGTATATTGGCCCTAAAATTATTGCTCTTACTCTGGCGCACGCGGTGATATGTGTAGCTCGATTGTCGTTTTCATACATAGGCGCACCTGACACGTGTTTCTGTGCGCATAGTCAATGGGACGGGTGACTTTAAACATTTTTTGGGGTATTTTTAAATGTTTTTTATTTAACTTTATTTTTTTAAACCTTTTTTGTTTACTTAACTTCATTGCCATCACATAAGGGGGGGGGGCTCACAAGCCCACTATGGGAGAGCACATTGGAGGTGATAGGTTCTCTTTAAGGTGACATTAGGGGTCTATTAGACCCCTAATGCCACCTACGCACTTCAATGAGGCTGATCAGGCACAGATCGTGGTTGTTCAGCTTCTTCCGCCAGCTTTTCTAGCTGGGGAATGACAGCTCAGAAGTCGGAAGTAATGCAATCAGCATCGCTTCCAGCTTTATTCAGCAGGGAGGAAACAGTTGAACGGATGTTCACTGGTCTCTCTCACTGCTACCCAACAGCACCCATAATGCTAGTCCTGGGCCCACAGGGGAGGCAGTGGAACTCGGGAAGCAAGTCAAGGGAGTCGGGGTGGGGGGGGAGGGGGGCTTCATTTACCGGCCCTGGAAGCGATCTAACAGCTTTTGAGCTGCCACAATCACTTATAGTTTAAAGCTGACGGTTGGCTTTACACAGGTGAACATACGGCGCTGGCAGCGAAAGCAATACAGGTTTGTAAAGCTGGCCATATAGTTTCTCAGTCAGGACCCATTTGCAGCATTGCGCTGTGTTAAACGCACAATACCATGCATTTAGTGTGCACTATTGCACAGCGTGGCTAGCATGTGGTACCATGCGCTAGGAGTGTTGCCATTCATTGTTGGCGTGGCCTGCAAATGAACGGCAATGCAGCATACCTAGCGTACGGTACCAGACACTAGGTACACTGTGCAATAGTGCGTAACAGGGCCACACACAGCTCAAATTTTGGCTAAGTCGGCAGCACTTGGCTGAACTTAAAGCAATGTATGGCTGGCCAACTTAGAGGAATTCTAGAATTCCAGCATATACTGTCCTGTCCTTTTATGTAGTGAGCGCTGCCTTCTATCATCCCATCACTTTCAACAACTTCCTGCATTCCTAGTGTGCTTTGCGTCTCTTTCCCAGCTGCTTGATGTGATGCAATCTCCATTTCTCAAGATTACATATCCCATCATGCATTACTTCCGGCAAACAATGATAACGTTACATTGTTCAGCCGGGAAGGCTCTGTGAGAGTGGGGATATAAGGAAGTTCATATTCACAGGGCTGAGTGAAATGGTGTCAGTGCATTGAGGAACTACATCCTATAGGCATCTTCAATAAGTAAGTGTGCACACTTCTAGATGGATCTGGTTATTAGGAGCGGGATAGAACTCATGGAAATCCAATATAGAAATACAGTAATACCTTGGTTTACAAGTAACTTGGTTTGAGAGCGTTTTGCAAGACAAGCAAACATTTCTGAAAAATGTTGCCTTGATATACAAGCAATGTCTTGCAATAAGAGCAAAATTTTGTAGAAAAGCGCCACCCGAATAGGGCTGTAGCAGTGCGAGCGATGAGACTGTTTAACGACAACACAATGTCACATTGGATAGATTCCTTGTTAAGGTTTCACGAAATGAAAAAGATTCCATTGAGTCAAGAGATATAAGTGATTCCGTTAGTGATAGTGAAAGTTGTCCTAGACAATAATCCTCCTCTCTCTTGTCCCCCTCACACCAGCCACGGAGGTACCGGTAATTGGTTTATTTTTCTTTATATTTTATACAGTATTATATTACAGTACAGTATTGTAATCATTTTTATATGAATATTTTTGGGTTGTGGAACGAATCATCTGAATTTCCATTATTTCCTATGGGGAAGTTCGCTTTGATATACAAGCGCTTTGGATTACAAGCATGCTTCCGGAACGAATTATGCTCTTAAACCAAGGTATTACTGTACAGATTTATTTTAGTTTTTGACCATAGATACTCTATAAGTTGCAATAATCGTATCGGCAGTGATCTTCATTCATCAAGTTATCTGAAGAACTATTTACTGCCCCCAGAAATTCAAATTTTCATTATTGCTATTATTCACTTGGTGCACATTGGTTGGGATCTGGTTGGTTGCTCTATAGCAGTGGATGAGGGTTGGCTAAGTGAGCCCACCATGAGGTATCACCATGTGCATAAATGCCAAGAATTCCAATTGTTTCATGTAAACTGACTTGGATCTCCAAATTCCATAGAAGTAGATGTGCAGAAAATAGTTTTTTTTTTGTTGTAGACAGAATGAGAGATGGACATTTTACCAATTGGGAAGAGAAGAAGCAAAGACTCTCTCTATTTGGTCAGACAGGGAATCCCTACTGGAAGGAAGCTTTAATATGAGAAGACTGTCAATCATTCATGGAACCCTCTACATAAAGCTATTGCTCCAGAAAAATTCCTCCATTAGAGATGCCCCTGTGACACAGAAGGACGTCTGGAGTCCACTCGTGGAAGAGTAGAGCAACTGTGAGCTTGTAAAGGCGTCCAAAGGACCACTTCACCAATACACTTATGGGGCAGGAGATCCATGACCGGCCATTGGATGCTGCCCTTGAGATACCCCGTTGTATGTCTTAGCATTCCTTCAGGGATTTTGGTATCCTTACCTGAACAGTTCTTATTTTAACACTTTGACTTGATATCCACAATTTAAAGTAGCTCTAAACCCATGAAGAAACTATGAGGGAACTCTGCTCCCAGGCCGCAGATTGGGTCACCCTAATGGAAGATCGGGTGCTAAACACAAGCAGTGGCTCGCCCTATACTCCATAGACTGTACAAACCCAAAGGAAAAAAACGGCTGCACTGGAAACTTCATTTATCTGGACAACATGAGACACGTGGTTGGGCTCAATTGTAGACGTGACCTCTATGATGAAGTCCAGGCTTATGGGTCAAATGCGCCTGAGGGGAGATCCCAGATGGAGACTTTCTGTTTGGCTTGTCCTCCTCCACCAAAACATTTAACCCACACGGCTGGACTTAATCAAAGAAGTCACCTCTACAACTGAGCACAGCCACACGTCTTTGTTCATGTTGCCCAGAATGAATAAACTCTCTCAGCTCGGCTTCCCTGAACTCTCTGTCCAGTACAAGATCACAAGGGACAGAGTAGGCTCCAGCAGATGTCCAACTACTAGCTTGGAGAAGGAAGGAGAGGGGTGCAGAGGAGGGGAGTGTCTTACTTGCTGTTCCTGTGTGTTTGTGGACACACACAGCTTACTAGCACACACAAGGGTGGTTCCATAGGACCCTACAAGTGAAAGGAGCCACCCTACAACAGGATATCAGGGCCAGTGCTCAGGAGACAATCTGATTTTGCAGAAAGCTAAATCTTTTAAACACGAAGGAGCAGCATCCATTGTAAGTGATTTCATCAGCATTTGAAAAAGCATACATTTTTTTAAACTTTAATTTCACTTTAAAGTTCCCTATTATTTTTATTCTTTTATTATTTCAGCCCATTCGGGGCCCCTTATGGAGTTATCAAATCAGCTCTGGTTTCTTTTTTTTTCCCGACAAGACTGACGTATATAGTAAACTATACATATAACACATTCATTTACATGAAGATTTCTGCCAAAAGGACTGTAGCCGGTCTAGCTGCAACCAATCATTACACATGGGATTAAAGTGCATCCAAGGGGCAGCAACACAAGGCTTTGGCAGGTGTTTATTTTATGGAACCTGGATATCTTCATTGTTACATTCAGTGTGTAGGAGTTTGGAAGGCTGACAGATACAATGATTATATTAGTTGCACATACGTCAGCTTTTTTCTTTTTCCATTTTATTTGTGAGTTATTTTATAGCAGTGACTATAATTACAGTTATCATACAATGATAGACCCCCTGACACTTCTGTTGGGGTAAGCACCACGGCCTGATCTTGTTCATATACATCCTATATAGTATCCAGTATAATAGGGGATTCTGGATGGGATGAAATGATAGTTTCTCAAAGTTTAACAAAGAAATGTGACAACATTTGATTGGATTGTATCTGGATCATTTCCATCGAGCAATCAAGCAGCTCTCATTTCTTCAACCTACAGCAGAATTTGATTGGTTGCAAATGTTTGTCCCTCCCCCAAGGTTTGGGACATGAAGTTGCACCATATAACCTAATTTCTGAATTCTAAATATGATTTCTCAGTGATTTTCCTGTAGGTGCAGAGATGAATATGACGATTACCTCTGCATTCAAACATGAGCGCGATATGGTCGATTTCAGAGCATTTTTATTGGTGCATTTTGGCACATTTTGGCCAGGGGTATTCAAGCTTCAATGTTTTTGTTTTAGCCAATGGAAAGCTAGATACTAGGATAAGGAGATGGTCATTTAGCTTTTAAAAAAGCTCATTTTCAGGCACCTCTTCTATTGAAGTTTGCCAAAAAATGCCCCATTCTGTTTCAAAAGTAGCTCCTGTACCTTTTTTGACCATCAGGCATCGAGCTACAAGCCCCTGTGTTCTCATATGTGAAGAGGAACAATTTAAAAGCACAAGAAGAAAAGAGCTCGTTTTGGAGCTTTGAGCTTCAAGCTACAAAAGGCTCAGGTGGGAATCAGAGCTAAAACATATTTTATTGGGGGAACCCCATTAAAGTCATGTTGGCCAAAAACCATCAAGGTCTGTAGTTTTCTACAGACCTTGGTTTTAGTGCACAGGAAAACTTGTTAAAATTTAGCCTGAAGGGGTTCATAAATGCCGCCCATTGCGCAGTCATCTAGTATACACCATTCAGAGATTCATCAATTTATCTTGAGACCATCAATTCATTCATTCATCATGAGTTCATCAAGAGATTCCTAGGGTCTTATAATGGTAAACTAACAAATAAAACACCCATGTGTGTGGACAGGCATTAAAGGAGAACTATGAGGTGAGTCATTTTCACTCAACCTCATAGTTCAAGCTGACGTGTGGCAATGAAACTGTCACACGTCGGCTCTATAGATCGGGAAGTGAGCGAACACATACCGTCGCTGGCTCACTTTCCAATCATCTCCCTGCAGAGAGGGGTGACTGGAGGAATGGACAGGAATGGGGCGGGCACAGCTAGCTCTGCCCCTAGATAGGTAGAGCCAGATGTCAATCAGCTAGCGGTGTGGATCTCGACAGTATTGATGGGATCCACCCCGGCTGCGGCGCTCTCAGTATATAGTGAGCTGTAGCTTGCTATATACTGAGCTTTGGGTCACGGTCATATGTCCTCCCATGTCCCTTAAGAGAACTATGGGATAAAAAGTTTACCCTATACCCTATATACATAATAAGGCCTCACTTTGTAAATTTAGGTGCAAGTACAGCAGCCCAATCAGAAACCATCTCCGATAGATCTGGTCCTGGTCAATCTAGAAATCTGATTGGCTACAAAAGTTTACCATGCTTGTATATATTATCATTGCCCTTTTATATTGTCCTATAGAGTCCATACAGGAGGCACTTTTTGTTAATATTCGGTTCAATGAAGACTTACAAATAGAAATATGCAAAAAAAATTCTACTATATATTGAGAAGATCACAACTGATTAAGCCAAAATGAGAACAACACCTGCACAGAAGAAGACCTGACTGTGCGGATCAATTCATTTACCACTTTCAAGTAAACAAAAGTCTACAGTGCTCCCCAGCTGTTGAGGGAATTTACCTCTGTAGCCATGGTGAAGGTATAAATCTATCCTAAATATATACAAGTAGGCCCAGGACCAGTCAGTGATCTCAACCAGCAGGGGGGGGGGCTGTAGCAGATAGCAGGGGGGCTGACCAGGATAGCAGGGTAATAGCTAAACAAGACAGTAGGGGGCCAATTGTACCCCCAACAGCTGAAGTCTAAATGATGAGGGCCACCAAGGGAGGGAAATTACAAAGTTACAAAGGATAGTGTTGTAAAGGAGCAGCTGCTGCTTGCCAGTCAGAATTTTCTGTTGATTGCTGATGTCCATCATGACTTGTGATTGATATATAACCATCACCACCAGAGGTCTTGAATATTTTTCTCGACTGGTCCCCCCCCCCCCCCCCCCCTCTTCCAC
>NW_017306914.1:397659-409885 GCF_000935625.1 Nanorana parkeri
TTATTTACAACGTTAGGAAAATCATTGATAGAAGGTGGCTGGCTGTCAGACTAAAGAAGACATTCGTTTTTCTTATGATGTTTTTCTTAAACTACAGGAACATGTTAAGTTTGTATCAACTGTGTACCTCTATAGAAACTTCAGACTCATGACTGCACTGTCATCTTTGGAGGATGGTAGGTCATTGGGCAAGAACAAAGGATCCTGGTCTTATTCCAAAGGTGCCTTCATAAAAGCCATCTGGACTAGTGGTGTGCAAGCTTTGGATATGGAACCTACATGGCTAAGCTTTTTTAAAAAGAACACTGACTGGTCTCAAAACAATGGCCCACTCATATTTGGGACCTTAGAAAAATGGCCGGATTCATATTTGCACACCCAAGCATGAATTGTCTTCTCTAAATGATTCAAAAATGATCATGCAGAAATTTGATCATGTACGAACCGAAATCCATCACAATCAGTAGATCACTGACCATTTAATTAGGAAGAGGTAATCCAATACCATGTGTGCAACTCTGTGGAATGATTGTTCCTAATGGAATGATCGTAAGTTCCCACGAAAAGGGAACTCCACTTTAGAAAAGGAGTTGAGCACCTTTGATCCTGGGACCTTTCATGCATGCATCTAAATTAGAATATATGATGAAAAGAGTAAAAGAATGGCAACCTGATCCTAAACTAATTAACACATGGCCTAAACTAATTAAGGAATGTCACTTAAAGTGCTTTTTACATTACCTGCATAACACTAAACCCAGATTTGGGAGGAAGTTATACATATCGGAATGATTTGTATTGTTGGGGAACGGAGCATCGGGCATGGGACCACCCAGATGAAAACCATGCAAATGGCAAACATTGATTGTGTGGTCTCTTTGCTCTTTAGGGCATCGAGCCCAAGTCCTGTTCCAACAACCCAGCCACTGTGATTGAAGACTGGCGTCTGGGTTGCACAAGACCTTGTTGGAAGCAGTTGGATTTTTTTTTTCTTATTTATCTTGAAACATTTCAAGCTATACGTCTAAAAGGACTGATATAAGGAAGAAGATCTTTGGTGCACACCAAAAGGTCAAGAGAAAATTTGGTTAGAATCCCATTGAAGGGGCATTTTCTATTTTCAATGAGTGGCCAATAAAGTAGAGAGCCATTGTTATTATTAGTCAAAGAGTTATTATTGTAAATTATTCAATTCGATTTTTTTGAATTTCACATTTGGATATGTGGTGTTGTGTCACAGTTTTATGGTAAATATTTGTAGATACTCCCTTTGGATACCTGAATATCAGCCACTGCAGTCACATCCTTGCTAAATCACTAGATAGTTACATGAGATGCCTCATTGAGATTGTATTTCATTAATATTATATCATATATAATAAATCATTATTATAGGCCAGAATACAGCAAGATAAAAGGAACAGTGAAACAAATAGCCGTGTTTCAGTACTAAGAAATAAGCACAACATATACATGTAATGATTTAATATGGCAATCCCCATGTCACATATATAATTAAAAACTATAAGGACCCATTTAGATCTATGCATGCATCTTTTGTAGCATTAGGTGTGTTGTTGCGCAGCAACACGATTTTGCTTGTGCGCTTACATATGTTGCTGACACGCGATGAATCGCGCTTCCAATACATTTTTTAAATTAGTGTTTGGAGTGGATAGAATTAACAGCCATTGGCCAAGGCCTTTTAATACCTGTTGCCAGTGCATCAAAACTCGTGTTACATGCCTTTCATGCCTTACCATTGACATCTATGTGCCGCCCAATGCAGTAAAATGCAGAAAAAAATGGACATGTGTTATTTTTAAAATACTCCAGTGCTGAGTTCGGAACAGGCACTATCTTTATTATTGGGATTAAAATGCAACAGTGCTAATGGGCACTGAATATAAAAGCAGATATCAATACGATTTGATTAGTTTATTTGCATGGATTCCAGTCACAAATGTTTAAAAGCTCTTTGTCCCTTATAAAGTGTTCATGTCACGATAATAATGTCAGAGCAGAACAGATAGCAAAACAACCTTGTGCACCTAAAGTCACCTGTAAGGGGGTAAGACTTCATATACACATTCAAACCTGGAGCCAGGTTGAATCGCAGGCCTCCCCCAAACTTTCACAATACAGTTGGCATGCCTACCTATGGGTACTGACGCACATTGCATGGTTAGATGTGAATTGGGGCATACCAGCACTCAGAATCTGCATATGGTGCACCAAGGAATAGGAGACCCTCAGAGAGTATAAATGAGGCTTTGCCATGTTACATAGCAGATAAGGTTGGAAAAAGATACAGGCCCATCCAGTCCAACCTATGTGTGTCAGTTTGAGCCTTGTAAGACTATACACACCCCTGTATATTATGCCCATTGAGGAAGGCCATCTTTGAAAGTTGTCAACCCTCCCACCTGATACCAGTACCTGGGGAAGGGAGTTCCACATTATTGCTGCTCTAATGTTAAAGAAAGCCTTGC
Organism: Nanorana parkeri; assembly: GCF_000935625.1. Lineage (NCBI taxonomy): Eukaryota > Metazoa > Chordata > Amphibia > Anura > Dicroglossidae > Nanorana > Nanorana parkeri. The sequence continues at coordinate 400,152 of NW_017306914.1, forward strand.
ACAATTTTCGATTTAAAGATTCTTTTCTCCAACCTCATCATCAGAGACTTTAGATTCAACAATTTGTTCCCATCACTACAGTCACCATTGACTAATTTGTAGATAGTAATCATGTGTTCTCAAACACCTGTTCTCCAAGGGGAATAAGTGTAATGTACTTTGTTCCTCATAGTTGAGGTCCACCACCCCCCTTATTAATTTCATAGCTGTTCTTTAAACTCTTTCTAATTTAAGGACATCCTTGTTGATGGGTGACCAGAACTGTACTGCATACTCAAGATGCTTTGAGAAGTATCTGCAGGTACTTTGTGGTAACCTCCTTATCCTGATGCTTGGAGAGGTATCTGCAAGTACTTTGTGGTGACCTCCTATCCTGATACTTGAAGAGGTATTGGCAAGCACTTTGTGGTGACCTCCTTATCCTGATGCTTGAAGAGGTATCTGCAAGTACTTTGTGGTGACCTCCTTATCCGGATGCTTGGAGAGGTATCTGCAGGTACTTTGTGGTGACCTCCTTATGCAGATGCTTGGAGAGGTATCTGCAGGTATTTTGGTGTGACCTTCTTATCCTGATGCTTAAGGAGGTATCTGCAGGTACTTTGTGGTGACCTCCTTATTATGTTGCGTAAAGAGGTTTCTACAGGTACATTGTGGTGACCTACTCATCCTGATACTTAAAGGAGAACTATGGGGTTAGGGCTTTTCCCAATAGTTCTCCTAAGGGTAACGAGAGGACACAAACAAGCGTCCTCCCGTCACCCAAAGCTCAGTATACCGCGAGCTACAGGTCGCGGCATACTGAGACGCCGCAGCCAGAATGGATCCCAACAATTCTGTCTGGATCCACCCAGCTGCGTGAGTGACAGCTGGCTCTGCCTATCTAGAGGCAGAGCCAGAAGTACCCGCCCCCTCCCCTGTCCGTTACGCCAGTCATCGCTGGAGGACCGGACAGGGGAGGGGGAATCCCTGCAGGGAGCCGTGAGTGACAGTCACGGCTCTCTGCACAGATAGATCGAGAAGTGAGCGAGCGCCGGTATGTGTTCACTCACTTCCCGATCTACTGAGCCGACCTGTGACAGTTACATTGTCACAGGTCGGCTCAGATTATGAGGCTGAGTGAAAATCACTCGCCTCATAATTCTCCTTTAAAGAGGGATCTTTGTGGTGCCTAATGCTCAGAGAGGTATCTGCAGGTACTCTGTGGTGACCTCCTTATCCTAAGGAGTGATGAGGTATCTGTAGGTACTTTGTGGTGACCCCCTGCTTATGACTTATCCTAAAGTGGTAACCAAATTAAGAGTGATCAAGTATCCAGGTGCGATCTGATTGTCTGGAGCCATGCCCATAAGGAAGCAGTCTACTGAATATATATGATCTGCTTTCCCGAGGACACATTCATGAATAAAGAATGAGAAGGAATCAGATGCAACTGCTGTCATACATGGGATTGTCCTCCAGGCCATCAGAATGTGGGTGTATCGGGTGTTTATCATCTTTTGTGAACCGCCTTTACATTCATGGAGGGTTTTGGGTATCCCTCTGCAGGGTGTGAACCAGAATTTCTTATATACCTTCAAATTGATTCTTCCATGTGAAGCACAGCTGTCCCGTAAGTGTCGGCCTACTACAAAACAGAGCAGGAAGAAGGTCTGAGATCCCATTTACACATCACAGTCCGACAGACACAAGGAGCCCATCAGTTAAACGTGTCAACCGGAGTATGAGTGTGACTACTTGCACCACTTTATGGAGGCGGTGAGCCTGAATTCCAACACTTGGTCATAAAAGATATCTCAGGTGTGTTGTGAAGGGCCAAACTTGGAGATGCGTGAGCAATTAGCGGAGGTGATATATGAAGAATGAGAAGGAGATACTCTATATACAATTATTTATAGTGAAGTAGTAGAATGGGATCTATGGAGTTATTAGCCAGTTAAGTTCCTAGTTCTTATTCTCCTAAATCTAATATTTATATATAAATATATATATATAAGAGAGTGGCAAGACTGGTACAAGGCAACAGTGCAGTGTCAGATTCCTCGCATCACCTTTCAACATCTCGTGGAGTCACGAGGCGGCCCAACAAAGTCATCTCGTGGAGTCATCTCGTGGCCCAACGAAGTACTGATGGGGTGGTCATAATAATCTGGCCACTCAGTGTATATTATATATAAAGTATAGCATGCATTTTAAAAGATAAGACTATTTGACTGAATATGTAATGTATAAAATATGAACTTGTTTAAATAGATTTGGCAATGACAGGACTATAGAGCTGCAATATGCAGAATAGAGGGAGAAATAACAGGCAGTTGGTGGATAAAGTATAAATCAGAATGTTTCCTCAGAGCTTAGTCTAATACCAAAGACCACAGCGCTGCCATTATCCTGCACGGGTTTGCTATTATCATTGTGTGTTCCCAGCAGAGCTTTCTTTGCTTTCCTTAAAGAAAAACTCCTGACGAGAGATTGATTCAATAAATGAATTTATTTATATACCATCAAATGTATTTTTAAATGCAAACACTTGTAAGTACCTGAATTTGACCTGGTATCAGCCTCTTCCAGTCTGTGTACAGCAGAGCTCTGTCTGGCAACTGTAGAAGCAGTATAAGGAGCCAATCTGTTGTGCTTGCAGTGCAAGTGGCATGCTGATAGGAGGCGATAGTGGAGTGAAAGAGAGATTAACTTAGCAACCCTGAGCTTGCTAAGAGAAGGAGACCGGTTATTAGTCACAAAAGTGTGCTAAAAATGTGATAAAACACTTGTTTTGCACATTTTCAGATATTCCCATTGAAGTCTGTTGGGCCAATGGGGTCCAATTGACGTCTGTGGGGCGTGATTCCTCATGAGAAAAAGCTCACTACTTTGACGTACAACAAGCGGCAGAACAACGCTCAGCTGTGAATGGGCACCATTGACTATAGGAAAAGCGCAACAAATCTCTTAGGTATGAAGGTGGGCTTGGCTTGTTCAATAATTGTTTGCATGATTGTACAGCTTGGCTCAAAGTCTTTCCACGCTACTGGTAAAGGTTTAAAAAAAACCAGCCCATTATCTACGCATATGGATGAGACGAGCGTGCATGCACACTCCTGTGCGGGGCGAGGAGACCATTGGATGCAAGCAAGATCTTCATGATATAAATCTAAAGCTTGAATTGCGCAAACATTCTTCACAATTGCGTAACTGTACTTCGCAGCAAAGATCTTTTCCATAAAATCTTTGTTCTGTAGATTGTATTATTCAGTAGACCCTCCTGAGGACAGACAACCATACAGGACTGATGCAGAGAACTAAGTCTTTGATATGTTTGTGTATTCTGCAGGGTCAGAAGTTTGCCCGCAGTGTGACAGCGAGATAAAAGCGGACTCTCTCTATGAACACTTGTGTGCCAGTGAATTTGGTAAGTCTATCTCACATATCTTACTGTATATAATTCAACCTGTGTGTCTTCATTCCAACAAAATGTTCAAGTCTCATCCTTGTCTTGTGGCCATTCATTACAACGACGAGGGTGGAGCTGTGACACCTCCGTTCTGTTCTAATTAGAGATATGGTCTAAGGGAAGGCAGTTGAGGTGATGGTAAGGGACCTCCTGCTGATCTAATTCTAAAAGACCTTGAGGGGCTAATACATCAGATCCCACTCAGCAACAATGTTTTATTGCTATGTTGAATTGCTTTCTAACATTTCACTCATACATAAAGTGGACCATGCATTAAAAATGAGAGATCCGCTTATTTAAAGAGGGCCCCATTCCCATGTCATGCTGTTAAAAATGAAAAACAAAAAACCTTGTGGGTAACAAATAAGTGAGCATACTTACCATACCCGTGGTTTCCCCCGTGGTGTCTAGGTGAGGGTTACATCACTTTCCTTCTGGTGAGACCCCAGGAAATGGTGAGTAGCTCAGATTTTGCAAGAAGATGCTCCTGCACTGGATGGTGGAGTATCATCTTGTAAGAATTTGGGAATACTCAGCAATCCTTGGGCTCTTGCTGGAAGGATTGTGACGTCACCCCTAGCAGCACACTGGGAGTAAGGTAAGTATATCTACTGATGTTTTTTTTACCCATAGGTTATTATTATTATTACACAGGATTTATATAGCGCCAACAGTTTGCTCAGCGCTTTACAATATAAGGGAGACATTACAATTACAACACAATTCAAGACAAGATGGTAAGGAGGGCCCTGCCCGTGAGGGCTTACAATCTAAAAGGGAGGGGCAAGTGACAGGTTACTTTTTGTTGTATTTTAGTACAGTGCCGTGACATGGGGGCTCTTAGTAAAGAGGCAGACCTTGCATGTAGTGCAAGGCCCACTCTACTCCCCATTGTAGCATCATGGTGAAGCTCAGCAGACTTAGATTCATGGTTTAGAACAGGCCAGTTTCACATCTCAACATAGTTTCGAGGCTGGTGGTGGGGCATAAAGCAATAACTTGCTGTCCTAAAATGAGGAACAATCCTCTTATTTTTAACATAATTATGGAATGAGACGTGGGAAATCCTTCTGTTTTAGGAATTCTTACTCTAAAAGGTATCCAATAAAATATGTAAGGGCTAACATGACCAGTTCTCATTGTGATTGTTCTATGTGAGGAGATTGCAAAGCAGGTCATTTGGTATAATTCAATTTTAAAAATAATGATTGAACCTCAAAAAAACATCAGCTGGTGGTCTTGTTTGTATTTTAGTTTATTTCTACAATTTATATAGTGCCAACATATTATGCAGTGCTGTACAGAGGTCATAGAAACAAATCTATTCGTGTACCCAGGAGAAGCTCACGTGTTAATGCCCCTACCACACACTCACCAGGGCCAATTGGGTGGAAGCCCTTTATATATACTGTATAGTTGTGTGCTTTATTGTTAGCTTTTACACATAATGGAGTGTCCCCATTGACCAACTAGAGGCCACTACTGTTATCAGCCAGCCAGAATGCCCGTGACTGTCAGTCATTGCAGCTGATAGGATGCAGTCTGTGTTTGGCCAACAATTATCCACTGGCTCGTTTGATTTTTCAGTCAAATTTTATGGAGTCGGGCGGAACCAACAGGGCCACAAGGCTCGAATTTTGACTGATTCAACAGGATTCGGATGAAATATGAGTCATATATGTGCAACACGAAATGCACCTACACCAATCAGCAGAAAGGAGTGACCCTTTGACCAACTAGAGGCCACTCCAAACTTGAAAAAGACAGCTCGAAGCGTCACCTCTACAATGTATTAACAGGGACATTATTCTATTTCCTGCTGGTGTTTAATCAACTTGAATAATTTACATGTTTACACATAATGCATATAACATATAGTGTTCTGTTTTTGGGTATAGAGTCCTTTAAATAGCATTTGCGAACATTTCCCCTGTGTCAGTGGTAACAGCAAAGCAGCATGGGAGCTTCTATTATCTGTGTCTTTGCTATTCCAGCTGTTTGTAGGTTGGGATGATACTGCTGAGAGACTCGATGTAGTCATATCCCATTGTAGACGCATGTATAGTCTTCAGCTGTAGGATTTTAGACCATCCCCGGTGACCCTCAGCAGTACAGCCCAGCTAGAGGATACATCAGAACAGCGACAGGAAATAACTAGCCATTGTCGCAACATTCTTTTTCCATCAGAGTTTATTAAAAAGGCTTCAGCCTTTATGTACATCTTGTTTGTATGAAGCTGGGATTTTTGTAGTCCCTTTTTTTTAATGAAGGAGCAACTAAACTTTTATGGAATGTGAGCTTTCTTCATTTAATGCGCAATTAGGGACAGTGGGTCATTTTAAGATATAGGCAAGCTCAGGAGCAGAGTATATATCTTATAGAGTGGGTCATGTTGGTGGACCTTTCAAGCTCAGACTATCTAAGACACTCTTCCTAGGTCTAGCCATACACGTGTAGCTTTCTCTTCAGCAGCACAGGCAGATGGAGAGAAATCACTCAATCCCCTCCATCCATGCTTACCAGTGTAGAAGAAGGAACCTCCCCTGCTGACTATTGTATTTAACAAGAGGGAGGAACTGTGACTGTCAGTCACTGCATCTAGTAGGCCAACAATTGTCCCCCAGCTCCTTTAATTTCTCTGTCAATTTTGTGGAGTTGAGTGGAACCAACAGGACCACCCAGAGATATAGTAAAGGAAGAATCTGGCCGCACGACATTCCGCGCTGAATCAGGTTATTGAAGGTGCATCAGTGATACTGAGTCCTGTCCGAGGTCTGCCCCCTTTGACATGTTTCACCCAATCTGGGCTTAGTCATGGAGAGGGGGTGTTCTGTCGAGAACGCCGACCCAGCCGAATTTGCAAACTCAGCATCTGCGCTTTCGCACAGACGGGATTAACAAGGAAACAGCCATTTATTGACGAAGTATTAATTTGTAATTGTTACCGTTAATAATATGCCATCCATGGCACTAAATGATGGATGGCATTTTATGTAATTACTTACGATATTAATTGTGAGTGTGCATTAAATGCCATCCATCATTTATTGCCATGGATGGCATATTATTACCGGTGACAATTAATGACTGAAACAAAATACTTTGTCATTAAATGCCTGTTTCCTTGATAATCCCGGCCTATGCGCTAGTGCAGATGCTGAGGTCGGCAAATTCGACTGGGTCTGCATTCTCGACAGAACTGGGTAGATCTCGGGCAGGAGTCAGTGTCACTGATGAACTTTCAAAACACTGATTGATCGTGGAATGGAGTGCGGCTGGATTCTTCCTTTACTATATATCTGTTTGGTTGGAGCGAGGACACACTCCTGCCGGCGAGCACCCGGCTGTCTTTTCCCTGCTAAAGCCGTGGAGGAGCGGTGCTTTTTTCCTATGCCTTGGTGAGGACCACCCAGGGCTTGAATTTTGGCCAGCTTAAGCGGACATTATCCAAAATTCAAGCCATATATGGCAGCTTAAGCAGATCCTTATGCTTAACATTAGATACACCTACACCAATCAGCATAAAGGAGTGTCCCCATTGACCAACCAGACGCCACTATTGCTTTCAGCCAGCTGGAATGCCCGTGACTGATAGGATGCTGTCTGTGTTTGGCCAACAATTTTCCACCTGGCTCCTTTGATTTTTCGGTCAACTTTTGTGGAGTCGGGCGGAATCCAACAGGGCCACAAGAGTCGAATTTTGGCTGATTCAGCAGGATTCAGATGAAGTTTGTGCCGTATATGTAGAACACGAAATGCACTACACCAATCAGCAGAAAGGAGTGTCCCCTTTGACCAACCAGAGGCCACTCCAAACTTGCAAAAGACAGCTTGAAGCATCGCCTCTACAATATATTGACAGGGACATTCTATTTCCTGCTGGTTTTTAATCAACTTGAAAAATTTACATATTCACAAGACTTGAGTGCTGATGACAAATTTGTTGCATATAACGATTTCTACTATAAATTGGCATCTAGTAAAAGGTGCTACCTGGACTTGATTTGTAAACAAGCCATCAGAGATTTTAGCCGTAGGATTTGGGGGATTTTGGGTGGGTTAGGAATCAATCTATATCTGCTTCTGATATATTTCTTTGTTTTAGCCTTGAAGGTTTCTGTGCGAGAGGTGAAGAAGGACAGCGGAGACCGAAAGCTGATTCTGAAGAAGAAGAGGGCAATAAAGAAGGGTTCCATCCCGAGGAAGGATTGGGTAGACTTGGTCCTTTACCTGAAGAATGGTGCCAACTGCCCATGCCCCGAGCTGGAGCAACTGAATGGCCAGTTTCTGGTTCTGGGGCGGAAGGTGAAGAATCAACACATTCTTACCGCAATCCACAAGTGGGACAAGGCCAATCGCGAGTTTAACCGTTTTATGCGCAAAGTGAAGAAGACCAAGTGCCCAAAGCCACACTCGGTGTTCATGTGAGACTGTTTTCTCATTTAAAGACAAAGCACGCTCTCCCCCATAACACGCTGTTTCTGCTACTGGAGCTGGGACTCTGAAGCAGATCGAAGCACCGAGATGGTGTTAAGGGGCACATCAGCTTTACCCCTACCCTATATCTCCCACAGACAATGGGAAAAGGACACCCACTGAGACATTGAGACTGCTAAAAAGCCGAGAAACGTATGTCACTCACCTGTAGAAAACAGATTATCATACATACTAGTAGTCTGTGATCACTTACAGGGTCAGTCTGGGATCACTTACAGGGTCAGTTCATCTAAAACTAATTTGTCAAATTTCGGTGGACACCAGCAGGTGTTGCCATTGTCTCCCCTTTTCATATCTCATGAAGATCCTGATGGGAAGATCTATGTTCATTTCTAGACCTGTCGATCTTCCACGGCCATTATGAGAGTGTCTCACTCTCCTTATTAGTTATTTCATATAGTTGATATTGTGGATCTGCAGCGGGAAGTTCTTGCAGCGGGAAGTTCTTGAAAGCTATAAGAATGAACTCAGTCCAGCAGAATCCTGCCATAAATGTAAAATGAGTTTTGGGTAAACTGGCCCTAAGAATACGCCCAATAATTTGGGTTCAGTTCATTAATTTACACCTTTAATTCAAAACAACACAGATCATGTATTGTAATTAATGGGACAGCAGTGATGCAGCTGTGATTGCACAGAATGTGTTCATACATTCATTTATTAAAGGATTGTTTTGGTATAAATATTGTACATCATATGTGATCACTTGTTGAACCAACTTACTCTTTCCATGTTAGGTAACAGAAAGTCCATATGGGCCCTTATGCCCCAAGTATGTTGGCACGTTGGTGTCTCATGCTGGTTCTTACCAGAGCTCTCTTAAGATGGAACTTGTAGTACAGTTTGCACTGAGGGCACTACTGCACCTCGGGGGGTGGAAAAAGGTATTTGTCATGGGCACTCCCCATCCACACACCTGGCACCAGACTGTAGCGCTCCTGCCCTCTTCTTTTTCCTGTTCAGTCTTACAATTGGACACCCCGGTCCAATCAGTATAGGAGCAGCACACTGGCCACCATTCGCTACACCACCCTGGGAGTGCGCCAATCAATCAGTCTCATCTGAACTTTCTATTTGTCATGGCAGACCTGCATAATGGCCCAGCCTTACTGTCAAGAGAGAAGGCTTGGATTGGGGAAGCTAATTTTTAATCTTCTTGCTGCACTAGAAATTCAAGAGAGCCCTTGTTTTTTTAAGAGGACATCTTCCTCCAAGGTCATGCTAAAAAAACAACACAACTACTACGAGTATACTATGCCAGCTAATAATGATAAAGAGTTGAATGCTTTAATTCTAACCCAGACAGACACACTTAGAACATGAACATTCGGTGTTAGCTTAAGTGTCTAGACTCTAGAGGGTTGGTTTGAGTGGTTCAGTTAAGTGTTAAAGTACAATGAAACCTTTGGGGGTTTTTTTGCACAAGCAGTAGATAGATGCAAAAACATTTAGAAAAAAACAAGAAGTTACCAAAAAGGTAGTTACCTAACTGTGTCTCTGCTGCACGCTCGCGTCTGAAGATTCTTGGGTGGCTGGGAAGGATCATGGGGAGGGCGCATGCGCTGTAGAGATCTTGGGCCAGGAGAAGAGGAAAAAATCACAGGATACGTCAATGCATGCAGCCCGGTAACGTGCACCCGCACAGACTCTGTGGGACACAGAAGACACAGCAGTCAGCGCTGGATCAGAGACTCGCACCAGCCCTGGAGGGACTCCTGAAAACTACTAGAAAGAAAAAGATGATCGGATCAAGAGGCATCATTTAAGGTAAGCCCTTACACCAGCATAG
>NW_017306914.1:409915-429205 GCF_000935625.1 Nanorana parkeri
GGGGGGGGGGGATGTAACTTCAATGTCACTTTAAGTGCTTAGGCAGGGAGGGTTGCAGGTTAGGAGGAACTTAAGAAGAAATATTCTTAATAAAAACACTGGACGACTATAGTATACACACTAGTTCTTGGTGGCAGGAGCCTCATGCTGAGAACTTCCAGCACTAAGAACCTGTGTATCACATCTGAGACTCACTTGCAGGCCCTGTACAGGTCCGGTCAGAAGTACACAGATGTGGGATTTTGTCCACCCACACACAGAAGACTTGGAGACGGCCCAGGAGAGTTTCCATTGGCAGCTTTGCAGCTCCCCGTGGTCCACACAGCGTGGATCTGCCTGGATTGTGGACACGCGAGTATAAGGTGAACGTGCAAGTAAAAGACCTTGGGAGGGGTGTTGGGTAATTTTCAATGTAACTTTACAAAAGAAAGTAACCCTTTAAGGCACAGTGTAAGAATTTCTGATGACAAGCTGACAGACACCACAGCTGTATACAAGTCTCAGCAATTACATGCATACAGGTACTGTATGTTGGCTGTCAGTTGGTGCCCGCGCCGTCATTAGTTTGCTAAAAGTTAGATTTTGTGTGCACCTATTGCCCGGTCCTCACTAAGCGTCAGCAGCATAAGTCCTGATGAAGGGGGTTTGTGAGATCCCGAACTGCCCTGGCCTTTTCTCTACGGACTTTTACGCTAAGATCATTACACTGGACTGGACTCTTTGTTTGTATGCATACGGGGGGCCGATGATTGACCCTTGACGCCCCTTTCTAGAGGTGTAGGGCCGTCTGCTTACATTAATCTGTATAGCAGCATTAAAGCAGAACTCTAGGATATGGTAACCCCAAAACTGCGAGGGTTAACTGCTCATTTGGGTCTAGTGCCAGCATTCAGTAGCTATACTCACCTGATCCTCGGTCCTGCGGCAGTCAGTGCTCACCTCTCTCCCCCTCTGTGGTACGTCCCTCGCTGTCATCATGTCTAATGCAAGTCAATGGACCTTGCATTGATGTGATGATGTCAGTGGAGCTTAGACTGCTGGAGCCCTGGGGAGAAAGAGGCTGCAGGGACCAGTCTAGCAGCCAGATGGGATCAAGGATCAGGTAAATATATCTTCTTTAATCAACTCCCTAGCCCAAAACGAGCAGTTAACCCTTGCAGCGTGGGGGTAGCACCACTGCAAGAGTTAATTTTTGCATATTCTGGCGTTCCACTTTGAAGTGAACCTGTATATATAGAAGAGAACAGTACTGGGAAGTTGTTGATAAGTTTCACCCATTAAGGAAACCAATGAAAATAGATATGTGGGAGCTGCCATTTCTGATGTATTTTTAAAGCAGAACAAACAACTTAATAAATTATTAAGTGTGAATAAAGCTACCTCTGGACAGGTGTGTATTATCGGGGCTGATTGCTTCTATTTCTGCTGCAATTCATACATTTGCATGTGCTGGGGACTACAGTCAGTGCTGGACTTTCTGTGGCTCTCATACAGTGAAGCAATCATGTTAGTTATCCACCGCCGCACTCTCCTTGCCCATTCACAGAACACCTTGCAGTCTATGATTGGATCACAAAACACCTTGTAAAAAGAAAGTTACCTCTGGACAGGTGTATTAACAGGGCTGATTGCTTCTATTTCTGCTGCAGTTCATAAACTTCCATATGCTGGAGACTACAGTCAGAAGCATGCGCAATTTTAAAGTCTTTATATTTTTGGCATCTATTTACCCATCGCAACCCATCTTTTATATTTTACCAAAAATTGGGTATTCTATTATGTTTGTGTGCACTAAATGTAATTTTAATGTATTTAGTTTCCTAAAAAATTTTCATTTGCTCAACATTTGCACAAATATTGTGAAACATAAAAAAATTGCAACTAGCATTTATTTATTTTTTGCGATCTGTGTCCTATTGGTAGATTTCCCTTCACTTCCTGTTTGATAGCTAGAACGGGAAGTGAGAGGAAATCCCTCCAAAGAGAGGGAAATCCCTGGTGGTCAGCAGGTTCACCAGAACTAGTGGCCTCTGCTTTCAAAAATATATACCCTGTTTTCCCCGCAAATAAGACTTACCCCAAAAATAGGACCTAGTACTATTTTTGGGAATTGCTAAAATATAAGACCTACCCCCAAAATAAGACCTAGTTGTGACCATTCCCAGGGCCGGTGGTGGCATAAGGGGGAACTTGAAGAGCCGCGGGAGAGGCAGGAGAGAATCAGCGGTACCAACGAAGCCAGCGCTAGAGGAAGCGAGGCGGCACCGGAGGGAGCAGAGCCGCATAAGCCGATGCCTCCTCTATAGAGCTCCTGTCACAGGCGGAGTGATACCAAATCCTCTCCGCCTGTCAGGAATCGATAGTGAAAGTGCGCTTTGCTCATTCTGGCCAGCGATTGGTTATCAAATTGCTCTTGGAAAGGTACGGCACCCCTGATTGCACTGATCATCATATTTTAGTACATAAATATGTGTGGATTGTTGTACATTAAAAAAAAAAATAAGACCTACCCCGAAAAAAAAACCTAGTGTGTTTTATTTGAGCCAAAAAAAATATAAGACAGTGTCTTATTTTCGGGGAAACACGGTATATAATCGTCTGGGGACTTTACACAGGTTTCTAGCCAAAAATTCAGATTTGAACAGGTGGGTGCAAAAATGAAAAAAACTGATCTGATTCAGTTCAAGCGGTTGACGTGAACCTGTACCCAGACTATGTACAATAAACTATTTACTAGGGAGGTTCAGATACCAAGTACCGTACTCAGTACAAGTACATGTACAAATACTTTTCCAGCCCCAATACTACTAGAAAAAAATTCCAAAGTTAGGAGGCAGCTGTCATTTGTAAGGAGCACACGGAGCTCCTGGGATTTGTACATCTCTGTTATAATGTAGGATTTTGTTTTTATAAATATATATAAAGGGATGCACCGATACCTTTTTTCCAAGTACAAGTACTGATACTTGCCCAAGTACTCACAGATACAAATACTGATACTTGCCCAAGTACTCACAGATACAAATACTGATACTTGCCCAAGTACTCACAGATACAAATACTGATACTTGCCCAAGTACTCACAGATACAAATACTGATACATTTTTGTTTATTGTCATGTGACAGTTTTCCTAAAACAATACAGACTAATGATTTCAGGACAGTGATGGGGCGCCAGAGTCAGGTCCCAGCTGCAGCCGCTGCCACCCTGGTAGTTCTTATGAAAATGCCAAGTATCGGCACTGGTATCTGAACTGGTATCTGAACATCCCTACTATTTACATATTCTTCATCAGCTAAAAAAGAGCTTTAAAATAAACCCCCTACTCACCTCTGTAGCTGCTTTTACTGTGAAGTGATTCATTCTCAAAGATTGCAGAAAGTCAGGTCTCAGTCAGTTTCTAACAGCTCAGAAATACCTGCTGTGTGTTTACATTAGAGGGCTGCCAAGACCCGCTCTCCATTGGAAAACACAGTTCCTAGACATGTGCATTCAGATTTGGACGAACATGCAAATCAATGAAATTCAGTGGATTCGGCGGTTCGTCCGAATCCGAAATAACACATTTTTGTATATGCCCGAATTTACTAAAACGTTATTCGGGCATATAAAAATTTGTTATCAGAACGCGCGGCAGCCATATTGGACCCTGGTGCGTTCTGCACATGCCAGCAGCCATCTTGGAGGCGGGGTGCATGGCGTCACATGATGCTACGTCATAGGTGATGTTATGCGCAGAACAAGCGGCGACCAAATCGGCCTCCAGCGTGTTCTGCTCATGTGCGCCGCCAGTATATCTTGGGTGCTGTCATCTTGGTGTATACCAAGATATACTCCAAAATGGCGGCACGCATGTGCAGAACGCGCTAGCGGCCGAGACGGCTGCCGCTCGTTCTGCTGTTTCTTTGTGCGGTTTCGGATTCGGAGGCTCCTTGTCTCTGAATCCGAAACAGCATTAAAATTAGTTTCCATTGACGAAGCGGATGAAAATGTTTTTCATTTTCATTTGTTTCATCCGAAACTAATTTTTTTGTCTAACAGCTCCGGTGTGTTGTGAAATTTGAAAATTAATCTCTCCATGATGCTTATAGGTACAGAGGTGAGTGGGAGCTTCTATTAAAGCGCTTTTACTGCTTGTTCAGCATATGCAAATACTTTAGTGTGCGTCTAGACACAGGTTCTCTTTAAGTAAATCATCTTAAGGTGCCCACACACCTTGCGATAATCGTACGATAATCACGGGAAATCCCACGATCGTAAGGTGTGTGGAAGGCGTGCGACTTCTACTACTGTAAGGTCGCATGACTTTTATCTTAGGAACATGTTTGAAAACCTGCCGAGCATCGTACGATGTTCGGCGGGTGTGTAGCATGTTCGTAAGATAAAAGCCGGACGGGCCGGTGTGCGCAAGCGCACACTGCCCGTTCGGCATTGCGGTCATCGGAAGCCCGCCCCTCAGGGGGGTGCGGCTTGCGATCATCGCAAGTACGATCTGCCTGTCCAAGATAGGCAGATCGTACTTTTTTAAGTTACCTTACAAACATCGCAAGACAAAAGTCCTGCGATGGTTGTGAGGTGTGTGCCCAGCCTTAGTGGTGCTTGTGCTCAGTGTAAGGTGTCTACGGTACGGCGCACATTCGCTGTAAATACGGTAGGTGTTAGGCCGGCGTAGGATTTGAGGTGCAAGTCATTTGTTTGCTGTGTGAAGGCTGCTGCTTTCCACATTAATAGGACTCAGATGTATCCCTACAGGAGGGAAATGGAAGGAATACTTCCTTGAGAGCCATGACTCAGTCCTGAACATTCCTCTGCTAAATTTTTCAGTTTTTTACTGAATTTTTTGGATAATAAATTACTTTAAACCCCCAAACAATTATATATTTTTCTTTTATATTATAAAAGAAAAAGAAAGAAAGAAAAGAAAAAAAGATAGCCGAATTTGATTTTTTTGTGCAAATGTTTATCAAATTCGATATTTTTAGGAAAAAAACTATTAAAATGAATTTTTGTGCACACAAACACCATATAATAACATATTTGTGTAGCGCCCTCTAAAATGTCGCTATTCAATTTAGAGATACCTGGACTGTAGCCAGTCCGGATGCTGATTGTGCAGAGCTCTGCATTCTATAGGTGTCCCTGAGTCTGCTGGATTGATTGCTCCTCCTGTTGCTGAGGAAAAGGGAGCCTTGGTATACAGTGAGGGAGGATCCACCCTCAGGTTATGACTATGCACCTGGCCCTAGCCAATCCCTGAGTAGGATGACTCAGAGGCATGGTTGAGGGCAGGTAATAAAAGGTCTGGGGACACTGTGGAGAGCTCTCTTCCCCTAGGGGCCTCGCCCTAGGAGGACTGTGTGTGATGCAGGAAACTGGCCTGGGCCTCAGCACAATGCAGGTGCTGAGGGACCTAGAGGCCTAGGATACACTGATACTTTGCTGGGCCCATGCACGTGGCAGGTGATGGGTGCCTTGTTCTAAGAAGATACTACCACTAAACTGGAGTGCTCCTTGGCAGTTGCAGATGCTGAGGGCACAGAGATTCCAGATCCTGTTGCTAAGGAAAATACCTGATGGAAGCTGGGTCGGGGAGGAGTCCGCTTGTTGAGGGGTACCGCAGAGGAGCTGGTGCGAGCGTCCGTCTGGGACCCACAAGGGAGATCCCTCACCCTATTCCAGGTATCGGTTCACAGTACTACTACTACCACTATTGGTCCCTGGGACCAGATCGCAGTGATTTCGGCCTTAGCGGTTGCTAGGGGAGAAAGCTGTCCTCAGAAGATTCCAATGGCATCCTACAGACCCTAAACCCTCTCTCTCCTATTGATGTTGCAAATAAATACCCAAAAAAGACCCTAAGACTCGAGCCGTTCTGTCCGTGAGTGTCGGTGTGCTGTTGCTGATCAAAGGGGACTGGCAGCTGGAACCAACAGGTAGGAGAACCTATTTCAATATTCAGCGGCTCCTTCGGGGGTGAGCGCTACATTTGGTAAAAAAATAAAAGATGAATAAAAGATGGGGTCACGTTGAGTAAATAGATACCAAACATGTCACGCATTAAAATTTTGCGCACTCGTGCAATGGTAAAAAAAGTATAGTACCCCAAATTGTCCATAGCCAACATTTAAAAAAAAAACTTTACTGCTCATCAGTAGTGATGGGCTCGGGCGTGTTCGCAAGCGCCTCGTGCCGAGCCCACCAGGAAGCTGTTAGCACGCAGGGCCAATCACAGGCCCTGCAGTGTGGCAGGGCGCATTATCCTGCTGAAAGAGGCCACTGCCATAAGAGAATTCCATTTCCATGAAGGGGTGTACTTAGTCAGCAACAATGTTTAGGTCGGTGGTACATGTCAAAGTAACATCCACATGAATGGCAGGACTCAAGGTTTCCCAGCAGAACATTGCCCAAAGCATCACACTGCTTCCACCAGCTTGCCCTTTTCCCATAATGCATCCTGGTGCATCTCTTCCCCAGATAAGCAACACACAGGCACCTGGCCATCCACATGATATAAAAGAAAACGTCATTCATCAGACCAGGCCACCTTCTTCCAAGGCTCTGTGGTCCATTTCTGATGCTCACGTGCCCATTGTAGGCACTTTTCGTGGTACACATTCTCTTACATACCTCCAAATATATTATACAATGAGAAGAGGATTGCCTGCAGAACATGGCGCAGGAGTGTCCACCAATATATGGCTCTACTCCTTCCTCTCTACTGCTTTTTCTGGGTATTTTCTAGTTGGTTGGGGGCCATATGCATTATAATTTTTATACAACAATTGGCATTGTGATTTGGAATTACTGTTTGTCTTGTGTTTATGTGTCTACTGTAGAGACAAATCTATAATTTGACCACTTTATAGATCGCTGGTTCGGCCTCGTCTAGAGTATGCGGTCCAGTTTTGGTCACCAATACACAGAAAGGATGTCCTTGAGCTGGAGAGAGTCCAGAAGCTGGCAACCAAACTAAGGGGATGGAGGACCAACGCTATGAGACAAGGTTACTAAATTTAAACATGTTCACGCTGGAAGTGAGGAGATTAAGGGGGGACATGAGGGATAGCAACATCAGCAATAAACTTTTTACGGTAAACTCCATAACAAAGACTAGAGGCCACCACCTAAAATTGGTGGAGAAAAGATTTAAGCACAAGGGACGAAGGGGCTTCTTCTCCGTTAGAGCGGTTAGGGTTTGGAACTCGCTGCCGCATGCAGTGATTTCAGATGAGAGTATTAAATCTTTCAAAAAGCATTTGGACGATTTCCTCAGAGACCGTAACATACAGAAAGAACAAGATCACACAGGGACTCATACACACGCATACACATGCAGAATCACATGCATACACGCAATGGGTTGAACTTGATGGACCTGTGTCTTTATTCAGCCTCAAATACTATGTAACTATATTTATTGTTTATTATTTCTGGCGGGAAGATGACGCCATTACGATTTCATAGAGGCGTTCTGCACTTGGCACTTTATATGTCTGTGTGTTATGCCACTATTTTGCACTATGGTGCCCTGAGGAAGGACCCTGGACGGCCCCAAAACATTGGCTTTCTTGACCATGTGATAATAAATTGAACTGAGTTTTTGCATGTGGATTCCGTGAGTGCTGGTAACTTTCATTACGTTGCTCTGAGTTTCTACACAGCGCCATAGTCATCACTACAAGCAACACCGATCTTCGAAAAGCTCTCTATGCTGTATGGTCACTATTATCACTATAAAGCAAAAATAGGACACGCTGAATATCAGCCTGTAATGAATGATAATGATCGGAATGGAAGTCATAGCTGCACTCACTTAGGTTTAATTTAATTCATTTTGTACTGAGACAACAATGCCGGCATGGGGCAGCCGAGCCAGATGTCATTCCAGGAATTGGGGTGGTAAATCTGTCCGTGGCCTGTCAGGGATGACATCCTCACAGCTGCTACCCCTATGTACAAAACCTTCCAGCGCTTTTATCTTCTTCTTACGATGCACGTGATTGATTGTCCTGTACCCCGAATTGATGAATTGAGGCGATGCGTAGAATACATGGGATTGTAGAACCCCACCGCACCCACAACCTATAAATACATTAAAATATATGACAGAATAAATAAAAACTATACAAACGATATGAGTGGAAAATATTGGCCGCGGCCCTTTATTGGGGTTAAAAGCAAAATATAAATTCTTTATTTAAATTCAACAACACTAATATATAAACGAATGAACTTTTAAAACCAGTTAACATAAAGTAGCTCAGTCACCCAGACTCGAGCCATACTCATCACCAGTCCAATATAACATTAACACTGTCCACCCACATATGTGGGCGACAATACCCCCAAAAAGGATAGCCGCGACAAGGGAGGGAGGGTGGGGCAAGTTGTGTTGCAGACGATCACTGCTGAAGAGAGCTTCTGACCGTAAACATTTAAAGGTGAGTCCCACAACTGATTGGTTGTTTACTTTTCCCTCCAAAACTTAGGTAACTAATCACGACCACCTTATTTCCAAAGATCTTCCTAGCGACAGCCATCTCCAGGCAGAATTGACATGACACTATTAAGGGCACCTGGAAACAGACAAAATGGGAAACCAGAAACAGCCCAACGGAAAATTCCAGAAGACTGTACCTTATCGTGACTAAAACTATTGTTCGATTAAAATAATAATTTAATTGAATTAAGTGGGTGCAGGGGATGACACAATCCCATGGGGCCACTTCATTATATTTGTGGCCCTGACATTCCAACAGCATCATTACTGGTTGCATAAATTTGGAGGAAAGGAAGTTAGGTGACATTTTTTTTTTTTTGTTTCAAAACATTTTTCTTTTTCAGTAAAGCATTGGATAAACGATGCACTAACACGAACATCGTGCGTGTGCATATACAGTAATGTAGACATTGGTATTGCTATGTAACAGATGGTGTAACAACATACGCAGCATACTTATAGCAATCACCTATCTTTACAATAGAAGGAGGGAAAACGGTTTTGGAGGGGATCCCCCCATTGCAGTCAAAGCAGACCGGGAGAGGAGCAAATCAGAGGAGAAGCGTGACAGTGGAGGGGGAGGATAGAGTGGGGCGGGGGCTAGGGAGGATTGACGCTCGGTCCAGTGCACTCGCGAGTCGGCCATGCAATTAGAGAGGGGAGAGATCAAAAGGTGAGTAAACGTGTGTCAAAGGTCAGTGGTAGGAAATGTCTTATCCAGGGCTCCCATAGCTTCTCAAACTTCGACATTTGATCATCTAGGCGGGCGGAAAGTTTCTCGTGGGAGAAGATACAGTGTATTCTGTTTTTAGTGGCCTGAAAGGAGATTTTATTGACATTTTTATGTGACATTTTTATGTTATACTTCATCAATATTATAAAATTGGCATTCAGCATTTCACTGTAGGTCGTATGTGCTAATCCCCCCCAACCTTATCATTCTTTACGATCCAGATTTATCCATGACCAGGAGCTGCAATACAGTATTAGGTTCAGCTGCAGTGCCACCAACTGGTGATACCTGGTATTTCTACTTTATTTCTACTTTCATTTAAAGGGTGTCTATGGTCAAAAACTAAAAATAAATCTGTATTTCTATATTGAATTTCCATAAGTTTTATCCCGCTCCTAATAACCAGATCCATCTAGAAGTGTATAAACTTACTTATTGAAGATATGAACCCATATACATTATATTACCAAAAGTATTGGGACGCCAGCCTTTACACGCACATGAACTTTAATGGCATCCTGGTCTAAGTCGTAGGGTTCAATATTGAGTTGGCTCCGCCCTTTGCAGCTTTAACAGCATCAACTCTTCTGGGAGGCCGTCCATAAGGTTTCGGGGTGTGTCTATGGGAATGTTGGACCATTTGTGAGGTCAGGTACTGATGTTGGAGGAGAAGGCTGGGCTCGCAGTCTCCGCTCTAATTCATCCCAAAGGTGTTCTATGGGGTTGAGGTCAGGACTCTGTGCAGGCCAGTCAAGTTCCTTCACCCCAAACTCGCTCATTCATGTCTTTATGGACTTGCTTTGTGCCCTGGTGCGCAGTCATGTTGGAACAGGAAGGGGTCGTCCTCAAACTGTTCCCACAAAATTGGGAGCGTGAAATTGTCCAAAATGTCTTGGTATGCTGATGCCTTAAGAGTTCCCTTCACTGGAACTAAGGGGCCAAGCCCAACCCCTGAAAAACAACCCCATACCATAATCCCCCCTCCACCAAACATTACACTTGGCACAATGCAGTCAGGCAACTACCGTTTCACTGGCAACCGCCAAACCCAGACACGTCCATCGGATTGCCAGACAGAGAAGCGTGATTCGTCACACCAGAGAACACGCCTCCACTTCTCTAGAGTCCAGTGGCGGCGTGCTTTACACCACGGCATCCGACGCTTTGCATTGCACTTGGTGATGTAAGGCTTGGATGCAACTGCTTGGCCATGGAAACCCATTCCATGAAGCTCTCTACGCACTTTTGTTGTGCCAGTCTGAAGGCCACATGAAGTTTGGAGGTCTGCAGCTAATGACTCTGCAGACAGTTGGCGACTTCTGAGCACCGTGCGCTTCAACATG
Organism: Nanorana parkeri; assembly: GCF_000935625.1. Lineage (NCBI taxonomy): Eukaryota > Metazoa > Chordata > Amphibia > Anura > Dicroglossidae > Nanorana > Nanorana parkeri. The sequence continues at coordinate 420,494 of NW_017306914.1, forward strand.
CGCTGACACCGCTCTGTCATTTTACGTGGCCTACCACTTCGTGGCTGAGTTGCTGTTGTTCCCAGTTGCTTCCACTTTATTATGATACCTCTAACAGGTGACCGCGGAATATTTAGTAGCAAGGAAATTTCACGGAAAACCTGAATCCAATGATTTGGAGGGGTGTCCCAATACTTTTGGCAATATAGTGTATGTGTGTGGGTTAACTGCCTCGTCTGTAACAGTGATGTCTCAGTGCTGCTCGTCCTCCCCTTCCACCCCTCTCCCCATTCACGTATTCCTATTAATATTTACACATACTGCAATGCATTCTGTTAATGGGGGAGGGGCGGATAAATGACAGGATCACCGTACACCATTCACAGGAAGCCCTGCTTTCTGTGTAGATAATACTAGGAGTTTTGTGAATGGGGAGAGGAGCGGAAGAAGAGGGCGAGCGGCACAGAGACTTCACGTTTATAGACAAGGAAGTTCACCGCAATGAGGAGGATCTGGAATCACTTCAGGGAGGATTTATACACGAACCAGCAGCCAGCAAGATGTAGAATACACTCATTGGAGGTAAGATATGTCCCTGGTGCTGTATCCAAAACAAAATATAACTAAACTTCGGCTTTAATGGATTTATGTACAGACCAGAATACCACTGGGTCTAAACACGAAATGGGACATCAGTTTATATAATACATAAACAGCATCCTTTACCAATAAGTGGTTTATATTAGCATTGTTCAAACAGAGAAAAGCAGGAAATTAGTTGCAGGCATGTTGAAATTGTACTATTTTTACCTAGATTTATTGTGTTGTTATGATTAAAGCACAGCTCCATTTAAACACATTTTATTTATGTGGGGACCATTGTGTTTCTACACTTTCATATTAACCTCTTGCTGTCCGCCCATTGTAAAAACAGGGGCAGATGGCGGACGCTTCCCGGCAGGAGGACGTACATGTACATGACTTTTTTTCTGCTCGCTCGCACCCCCTAGTGTGCTCGTGTGAGCAGAATCCAGCAGGGTATGTAAACAGCCAATACCAGCTGTTACATAGAAGCGTTCGGTCAGCTCTACAGCCGGCCGATCGCTTGTATTACAAGATACAGCGTGAGCCGCCTCCGCCGCTGCCGGTTATCCCAGGCTCCACTGTCCCCCCTGCAGGCCCGGGACCGGCACGGTGACTGCTTACACTGTAGACAGAGGAGAGATCAGCATTCTCTTACTTGCTGATCTCTCCTCCTCTCTCTCTAAAGGCCGAAGCGATGTGTATTACACCACTTCTGCCATTAGCTGTCATTTCTCTGGCTGCTATAGCCAGAGAAGAAGCTGGTGAAGCAGATTTGTGCTTCATCAGCTTCTTTGGGGGTCCCCAGGTGACATTAGGGGCCTTAGTGACCCGTGATGTCTCCATAAAGAGGACATATCATTGTATATTTGTTATCACATAGGGGGCTTGTTAGCCCCCTATGCAGTAGCAATAAAGTTAAATGTAAAAGAAAAAAAAAGTTTAAAAAAATTTAAAGCCACATATTAAAATAAAATAAAAACCAGCCCACTGTCCGTAGGGGGCGCCTACGTGCAAAAACAATGGTTACGCCACACATGTTACATATCAACGCGAACGCCGATGTGCGAGCAATAATTCTAGGGCCATTTATCACTGATAACACTAAACTGATGAGCGGTAAAAGCTTTCAAAGCATCGCCTATGGTCAATTTTAGGTCGTTTTTTTGCGATTTCCTGGGCACACGCAATTTTAGGGCTTCACATGTTTGGTTGGTGTCTATTTACCCGACGTGACCCCGTATTTTACAAAAAAATTGGGTGCTAATAAATGTTTCGGAACATGAAGTAGGGAAAACAGGTTTTTCTTCAAAAAATTTTTTCATTATATAGTAAAAAATAAACCCCCCAGTGGTGATTAAATACCACCAAACGAAAGCTCTATCTGTCCCCAAAAAATGGTATAAAATTAATTTCAGCACAGTGTTGTATGACGGAATAAACGTCAGTCAAAGTACCGCAGCGCTGAATACTGAAAAATGGCCTGGCCAGGAAGGGGGCTAAACACTGCGGTCAGAAAGTGGTTAATATACAAAATAGCAGACACAAATACAGAATGAGTGTGCAATGGTATGACCTGATTGAACAAACGAATATGACCCACAAGAAGGGTGATGTGGGGTAAGAGTCCAAAGCTGATGGCCCATTTGGGTTTGTTAATCCAACGCTGGTGAAACAAAATGCTCTGGAACACATATACTGCTGGCCAAAAAAAGTCACACACACCTTATAATTTTTTATTGGACCTTTGGCTTTGAGCACGGCACACATTCGCCATGCCATCATTTCGATAAACTTATGCAATGTTTCCACACACCAAGGTTTGAAAAAATATAGCAGCCATATCCGTCCTAAACCAATTGGTACCAATTCATACAAACCACTTAGTATGCAAAAAACATAACCAAAAACATTTAGCAGAATACATTTTGGCCTAACCTTAGGAGGAAATTAGATTTGATATTTTGTATAACAAAAAGCTGAAAATATATTTTTCCCAAATTTTTTGGTATTTTTTCATTTATATGAAAAAATTAAATAAAAAAAAAATGTCGGTAATAGGTAATTTAGGAGCCACTTCTGGACTTGCTTCACTTTTCCCGGCGTTGCCCCTTCTAATCTGTCATGGTGGAGAGACTTGAGTGATTTCAAGCCTATACTCCATGGTGGTTCAGGAGGGGTGCTGCCACACCAAAAGAAGGGAGCACAGAAGCGGGTCTAAATCCACTGACCCACCATGGAGGGACACCACATAGCAATACATTATACAGCAATGCAGAATGCCACCAGCTATAGAGGACTATAAATCCCAGGAATACATTATATAGCAACGCAGAATAATATGAAGCTACATACTCTGTGTTGCTCCAGGGTGGTGTCCTGGTGTCTCCAGGACACCACCCTGGAGGGGTCTTAGGAAGCCTGTGGTGGTCTCAGGTGGGCTCTGCGGGGTCTCAGGTGGGCTGTGCGCAGTCTCAGGTGGGCTGTGCGGAGTCTCAGGTGGGCAGTGCGGAGTCTCAGGTTGGGCTCTGCAGATTATTATTATTATTATTAATAATAATGTTTTCGTTTTATTTTTTTTACTTTTAATCAGTTTTTTTTTCATTTTTTTTATTTTTTACTTTCTTTTCACTTAAAGGGTATTTAAACCCTCCGGTTTTTTTTCCATATATCTACTGCTAGTGAGCAGTAGATATATGCTAAAAGTGTTAAAAAAAAACACTTTGAAACGGGTTAATACTTACCTGTGTCTTCCCCGCGCGCTCCCGTCCAAAAAAAGTGAAAATTCTCGAGCGGCCGCAAAGCATCTTGGGGCAGGCATAGGAACGCAACTGACACTTGACATAGGAACGCAATTGACTCGGGACTCAGGCCCGGTGCAGGCCTACGCGATCCGGGAACGCGCGTCCCGGGATCGCACAGTCCTTCACAATGCAGGCCGCGATTGCTGTGTGGCCCCATTCATTTCAATGGGGTGACATCCGCGTGGCAATCGCAGAAAAAGGGTACACGACACGCGGATGTTTTAGCCGGGATCATGTTTGGAAGCACAGGCGGAATCGTGCACGATTGCGTTGCAGTGATGTGCCGTCTAGGTGTGCACAGGCCCTTAGGAACGCACTAGACTCGGGACATAGGAAACCACTAGACTCTGGACTTTGCAACACAGTGGACTTAAGACTAAAAACAGAAGTATACTCACTGCTCACAGATAATACAAACGGCCACCCCCCTCCCCTCCGCACCACCAGCCCCTGCTACCTAATTGCCTGCTCTGTCTCCATCCTTCTGATCCTGGTTAGTGATGGACTCAGGCGTGTTCGCAGCTCCACGTGCCGAGCCCGCCAGGAAGTTGACTGTGTCGCAGCGCCAATCACAGGTACTGAGACATTATCCCGGTCCGCAGCTGCAGAGATCGGGAAATGTCTCAGTACCTGTGATTGGCGCTGTGGCGCTGTCAGCTTCCTGGCGGGCTCGGCACGTGGAGCTGCGAACACGCCGTCACTAATCCTGGTAGGACACCCTGCCTCCTCCTGCAGAGCCCGCACTGAGGCTTGTACAGATCATCCAGGGCCAGGCAGGCATATGTACGTCTGAAGGGATGCCGGGGATGTCTTGTTTGATAAAACATTGGTATCAGTGGTCACCGATATCAAACAGGAAATCCCCGGCAACACTTTAGACAGACATGCCCGTCTGTGGATGCTCTTCAGACGGGCGCTCGGGAGCCCCTTCCCCTCCTCTTGCTACACCACTGCCAGGACCCTCTGGGGGGGGGGGGGGGTGAACCCCCCCATCCCCCCCCCTTTTCTCCCCCCCGCATGTTTTTTTTTTTCTGTCCAGAGTTGCATTCACTTTTAACCAAGATCTTGTAGTGATGATGGGAGAGTCGGAGCACGGCGTAAAGTCTTCTCCAGCACATCCAATCCCAACACCTTTAAGCTGCCCATACACCTTGCGATCACTTTACATCCGATGTTCGAACCGTTGTACGATTTTCGCACGGCGGCCCCACCCTGTCCCGATTATCGCAAGGTTGGATCAGCGGTAATTAAAAGAAAGCACCTGGACGATTTGCGGTAATCGAACGCACGTATTTTCGTCTGCGCATGTGCAGTATAAATCGTAAAATTTTGACGTACGGAAACGCCACCAACCTTGCGAAAATCGTGCGATCGACCAAAGTTTTCTAACCTGCTGGTTAGTCAAAAGTCGATTGATTATACAGTATTTGCGGTTGTACACTGCCCATCAACCTTAAGCTGCCCATACACCTTACATCCATCGCACGACTTTCGTTGTGCGATGGTTGTAAGGTGATTCAAACTTCGTACGATCTGCCCATCGTGGACAGGCAGATTGTACCTGCGATCATCTCAAGCCCCCCACCCTCCCCCCCCCCGCTGAGGGAAGGGCTTCCGATGATTGCAGTGCTGAGCGAGTGCTCGGAAGACGAAAGTCGTGCGACCGCTTCTACTGTACGGTCTGCCCATACACCTGCCGATTATCGTACGATTGCGGAATCAACCACGATTATCATACGATAGTCGGCAGGTGTATGGGCACCTTTACAAATATCGGACGAAAAACGCGATCGCATGCGAAATTCGCCCGATATTCGTAAGGTGTATGGGCAGCTTAAAGCTGGCCGTACACCTTACAACCATCGCACGACTTTTATTGTGCGATGGTTGTAAGGTAATTAAAATCTCGTACGATCTGCCCATCTTGGACAGGCAGATCGTACTTGCGATCATCGCAAGCCCGCCTCGCTAAGGGAGGGCTTCCGATGATTCCAATGCTGAGCAGCTTGCGCACACCGGCCCGTGCGGCATTTGTCTTCTGAGCATGCCACAAACCCGCCGAAAATCTTACGATTTTCGGCAGGTTTTCAAGCGTGCTCGGAAGACAAAAGACATGCGACTGTACAGTAGAAACGGTCACACGTCTTCCATACACCTGCCGATTATCGTACGATTGCGGGATCACTCGCGATTATCGTACGATAATTGGCAGGTGTGCACCTTAAAGGTGCCCATACACCTTGCGATTATCTACGATAATCGCGGGAAATCCCGCGATCGTACGATAATCGCAAGGTGTATGGAAGGCGTGCAACCGTTTTTACTGTACGGTTGCATGTCTTTTGTCGAACCAGCATGCTAGAAAACCCGCCGAGAATCGTATGATTGTCGGCGAGTTTCTACCCTGCTCGTTCGACAACTGCGGAACGGGCCGGTGTGCGCACCCGCACACTACCCGTTCAGCATTGTGGTCGTCGGAAGCCCGCCCCTCAGTAGGGAGGGCTTCCGATGATCGCAAGTACGATCTGCCTGTCCAAGATGAGCAGAACGTACGAGCTTTTAATAAGCTTACGACCATCGCAATACAAAATGGGCACCTTAAAGGTGGCCATACACTTTACAACCATCGCAAGACCTTAGTCTTGCGATGGTTGTAAAGTACTTAAAAAAACGTACCATCTGCCCATCTTGGACAGGCAGATCGTACTTGCGATCATCGCAAGCCCGCCCCCTTGAGGGGCGGGCTTGCGATGACTGCAATGAGGGGCGGGCTTGCAAGGACGGCAAACGGGCAGTGTGCGCGTGCGCACACCGGCCCGTTCGTCAGTTGTCGAACAAGCAGGCCACTCACTCGCCGAGAATCGTACGATTCCCGGCGGGTTTTCCAGCCTGCTTGTTCGATGGAAGACGTGCGACCGTACAGTAGAAACGGTTGCACACCTTCCATACACTGTACGATTCTCGTACGATCACGGGATTTCCCGCGATTCTAATACGAGAATCGTGCAGTGTATGGGCACCCTAAAGGTGGCCATACACTGTACAACCATCGCAAGACTTTAGTCTTGCGATGGTTGTAAAGGGATTAAAAAAACGTACGATCTGCCTATCTTGGACAGGCAGATCGCACTCTCGATCATCGCAAGCCCGCCCCCCTGAGGGGCGGGCTTCCGATGACCGCAATGCTGAACGGGCAGTGTGCGCGTGCGCACACCGGCCCGTTCAGCATTTGTCTTCCGAGCACCGTTCTAACCAGCCGAGAATCGTACGATTCCCGGCTGGTTTTCGAACATGCTGGTTCGACGGAAGACGTGCGACCGTACAGTAGAAACGGTCGCACGTCTCCGTTCACACTGCTCGATTCTCGTACGATCGCGGGATTCCCCGCGATTCTCGTACGAGAATCGAGCAGTGTATGGGCACCTTTACACTGAACTGCAGGGAGCTTCTTGATCTTGGTTGTTGTTTTTCTAATTCATCTCAGCTGTGCATGGCTCTGCCTCTCATCCATTGAAAATACTGCAAGCGCCATCTTCTACTGTGAGAAAGGAACTCAACAGAGCGCTCCGGCTGCGGGGGCGATGACGTCACCGCATTGTAGTCCTTTTAGAGCGTCATTCAGCCACATAACAGAAGGTTTTTAACCGCTGTATGCACCTGGAGCTTGTGATAAGCAAATCAGTCTATGCACTGCATCCACAATGCACCAATCACAGTTACAATGCGATGGAGGTCTGGATGCGATAATTTAATACATTCACACTTTTTTTTATTTTATTACTGTTGGAGCATTTATTGATTTTTTTCAAAAGGCAGAATTTGCAATTAAGTAGGTAACTAAATCAATGACAGTAATACAAAAACAATGTACAATGTGCACCCTGCATGACATTTGCTATTAATACCTAAACATCAAGCCTTCTTTACACACATCCTTCTGTATCTTTTTTCCTTTTGACATTTCTATAATTCAACATAGGGCCCCCATTGCTCATAGGCATAAATATTCCAGCAAGTATACTAATACTGTACCCACATTAGACTGCATTTGAATAAAGTTGCAATGCACAGCTATGGCCACCAGATGGCAGCAGTGTTATATTGTAACAGCAAACCTGCTATTACCAACAGGGTTATTCGCTATAGGGTGAGGAGTTTGGAGAAGGCAGGAGAAGTGAACAATCTAGGACAACATAGCTGATTTGGAAAAATTCTCCTTTCCAGTTCCAGCTATGTTGTTCTTTTCTCCTGCCTTCTCCAAACTCTTCACCCTTTAGTGAATAACCCTGCAATTTTTTATAGTAAATTTAGGGCGGACATAAAACTCCAGCAAGCAATGCACTACGATACTGCAGATCTAAATTCTACTTCCTTTAGATTTACCGACAGCCACGTAGCATGAGGCCTGTTCTCATTGAATACAAATTGATTGGATAATTTAATATTGAACTTCTTTACACTTGCAATGGGTCCTCCTCCCCACTGCTAAGGGTTAACTGTCCATTTTGCCTGGAGGATGATGAATGAGGTGATATACCGAACGTATTCCTTGCTTTGCCGGCAGCTGGCACCCTTCTCTGCCGTCTGATGTTGTTTTGGGGCCCTTGGTATCCTCCAGTACAATGCAGGACTGCTTTAAACAAATGGCCAGCGCACTGTCTATCACACTGTTTGAGGGCCAAAATGTGGTCAGCTGGAGTAAAACAATGCCCTCTGTGTTGGAGGTCAGTGGGAGTAAAAATACCCCTGTGTGTGGACATTAAGTGACGTTGGTGGTGAATAAGAATATTAAATGCCCTTGCATTGTTAACGAGTAGCAATGTGGTGAGTAGTATTAAATGCCCCGGCATTGGCGCTGAGTAGGAGTTTTAAATGCCCCGGCATTGGACGCGAGTAGAAGTATTAAACGCCCCGGCATTTGTGGTGAGTAGTATTAAATGCCCCAGCATTGGTGGTCAGTAGGAGTTTTAAATGCCTCGGCATTGGACGTGAGTAGAAGCAGGGTCGGCCTTAGGCCTTTAGGCGCCCTGTGCGAGAAAGCTTTACAGCGCCGCACCACTGGTGGTCAACGGGATTAATACAGTAAAAAGAGACCCCCCTCTCCCAGCACTGGGGTCACTGGGAGTAATCAAAGTCTTCCCCCCACAAACCCCCCAGACTATGATATCAGAGGGCTAATAAACTCCCCTTGGCATTAATATTTCCAGGAATCGTTCCTCCTTGTAGGCTCCATGTTTTGTGACGCCCCTCATTGTGAAGTCAGGGCCTGGCCTTTTTTTTCCTTCATTTTGCGGGCAACTCCGGCTCTCCAGCTGTTGTGGAACTACAACTCCCATGAGGCATTGCA
>NW_017306914.1:429264-440630 GCF_000935625.1 Nanorana parkeri
GGTGCGAAAATAACAAAGTTATACTCACCTGAACCTATCAGAGCATTCCCTGCAGCCTCTCTCCTCCTCCGCTCCAGCGATGGTCCTCTCATCCAATACAGTGTATAGGACGCAATGACTCATGGGACCTTAGACCACTGGAGCAGAGGGGGAGAGCAGATGCAGGGACCGATCTAACAGCCAACCATCTCCAAGGATCGGATCAGTATAACTTTATTTTTGCACCTAGACGAAAACGAGCAGTTAACCCTTGTAGTGCTGGGGGGTAGCCCTACTGTAAGGGGTAAGATCATATTTGCCCGGAGTTCTTCTTTAACCACTTACTGACCGCGGTGTTTAGCCCCCTTCCTGGCCAGACCATTTTTCAGTATTCAGCGCTGCGGTACTTTGACTGACATCTATTCCGTCATGCAACGCTGTACTGAAATACACATTATACCATTTTTGGGGGACAGACAGAGCTTTCTTTTGGTGGTATTTAATCACCATGGCGGGTTTTATTTTTTACTATATAACGGAAAAAGTACCACATTTTTTCTAAAAAAAAACTTTTCTCTTTATTACGTTATGAAACTTTTATAATCACCCCAATTTTTGGTAAAATATAAAAGACGGGGTCACGTCGGGCAAAAAGACACCAAACATGACAAGCCTTAAAATTGCACGCGCCCGCGAAATTGCAAAAAACTACCATACCCAAAATTGGCCATATGCGATGCTTTAAAAGCTTATGCCGCTCATCAGTTTAGTGTTATCAGTGATTGATGGCCCTAAAATTACTGCTCTTACTGCGCCATTCGCGGCGATATGTAACATGTGCGGCATAATTGGCGCAATCGTTTTTGCGTGTATGCGCACATAACGAATTCAAGCGCATCTATATGGGGTGGGGGACTTTAACAAATTTTTGTGTTTTTGTGTGTGTGTATAAATATTATTTATTTTGTGAGCAATGTTTTTTTTAAAAACTTTTTTTTACACTTAACTTTATTGTTATCACATAGGGGGATACAAATCCCCCTATGTGATATCAAGTTACAGTGACAGGTCCCCTTTATGGAGACATCAGGGGTCTCTAAGACCCCTAATGTCACCTAGGGACCCCCAGAGAAGCTGATGAAGCACAGATCTGCTTCACCAGCTTCTCTCCGGTTTCTGTACCGGAGATTGACAGAGGAATGCGGAAGTGATGTAGTAAACATAACTTCCTGCGTTCAGAGACCGGGGAGGAGAGCGGAGGGAGATCGTGTACTGAACTCCCACCGTTCTCTGGGCACGAAGCCACATGGAGCCACACTGCCGGTCCCGAATTGGACGCCTGGTATTGCGGTGACGGAGACCACGAGAAGAGGTAAGGAGGGGGCCACAGAGACATGCATCATACAAGCGATCGGGCGTCTTTACAGACGCCGGACCGCGTGTATGTAAACGGCCATCGCTGGCCGTTTAAGATTCTGTTGGTTTCCCGCTCGTGTGCACCAGGGGGCACGTGTGAGCGGTCACAGAGAACGTCTAAAGACGCCCACTCGCATCCAAAAGACTCCCGTCCGGCCATTTATCAATGTTCGGCAGACGAGCGGTGGTTAAAGAGCTTTGACTGTGCCCAGCAAATAAAAGAAAGATCAACTTCCCGCCCTTAAAAGTTGCAAAACCCGAAACGTTTACATTGTAAATGACGTATTTCTGCCTCTCATAGTGTTGACACTCTCTCTCCAGATAGGTCACAGAGCAGAACTTTGCTCCTATATACTCACAGGTCTGCGTACTTATCTCCAGATTATAGGGAAACCTTCCCACTCATGCACATAGCTGTGACCCGTCATTATAAATAGCATCTGCTGAGCCCTCTCTGATGACATCGCAGGATCTGTTGTTCTTTTTTCCTAGGTAACAAAACCACGAATGTGTAAAAGCAAATCATCGCAGACGCGGAGGAGTAACATTGTTTATATCCACTTAGCCTCAGAAGAAAGGAAGCTGTCAGTTCCATAAACCGAGGCGTCAGGTCAACGAATTCTGCTCCTTTTCTCTCTTTTACTGAGCTTTCAATTTGTAGTTTCAGTTGGAGACTAAGGACGCACCAATACCATTTTTTCCAGACCAAGTACGACAACTGATACTTTTCCTCAAGTACTCACTGATACCAATTACCGATTATATACTGTCATGTGACAGTTTTTCTAAAACAATACAGACTAAGTATTTTAGGACAGTGGTGGAGCACCAGGGCCCGGTTGTAGCTGCAAACGCTGCCACGCTGGTAGTTCTGCCACTGACCCCAGGCTGTAGAGGGACTACAAATCCCAGCAATACATTATAAAGCAATGCAGAATACCACCATCGGCTATAGAAGACTACAAATCTTAGCAATACATTATACAGCAATGCAGAATAATATCATCTGCTATAGAGGACAACAAATGCCAGCAATACATTATACGGCAATGCAGATTGGCACCAGCCATAGAGGACTACAAATCTCAGCAATACATGATAAATCTGTGAAGGTTCTCATTCATCCAGGTCATGATATATCCGTAATAAAATGAGTCAAGGCAACTGGACTTGCTGTGTGCCTTGACTTATTTTTTACAGATAATACATTATACAGCAATGGAGAATACTATCAGCTATAGAGGACTACAATCCTAGCAATACATTATACATCAAAGAAGAATAATACCATCAGCTGTAGAGGACTACAAATCCCAGCAATACATTTTTTAGCAATGCAGAATACTATCAGCTATAGAGGACTACAAAGCTCAGCAATACATTATACAGAAATGCAGAATACCACCATCAGCTATGCAGAAAACCATGAACGATAGAACACTACAAATCCCAGCAATACATTTTACAGCAATGCAGAATAATATAATCTGCTATAGAGGACTACAAATCCCAGCAATACATTATACGGCAATACAGATTGGCACCAGCTATAGAGGACTACAAATCTCAGCAATACATTATACAGCAATGCAGAATACTATCAGCTACAGAGGACTACAATGCTAGCAATACAATATATATCAAAGAAGAATAATACTATCAGCTACAGAGGACTACAAATCCCAGCAATACATTTTACAGCAATGCAGAATAATATGTTGCTACATACTCTGTACTGCTTCGGGGTGCCAGCTTAATGTCTCCAGTGGAGAGTCTCAGGAGGGATGTGGAGGGTCTCAGGAGGAGTGTGGACGGTCTCAGTAGGGAAACATGTGCAGGATGGCAGAAGCGCTGTGAGCAATGCCGCGTGGTTCCCCAGAAGGTTGCCGTAAGGTCCCCAGCAAGTGCGGGTTTTGGGATCGGGGCATTTTCACGAGAATGAGTACCGGCACATACTTATTAGAGACATTTGAATAGTCAATAAACGACATGATCAGATTTATTCAATATATACCGTGTTTCCCCAAAAATAAGACACAGTCTTATATTTTTTTGGCCCAAAAAACCCACACTAGGTCTTATTTCCGGGGGAAGGTCTTATTTTTTTTTAATGTTTAAAACAAACCAAATTTAATGCAAATCCAAATTAAATAATCCAAAATGGCAAAGTTAAGAATATGGTGATCAGGGCAATCAGGGGTGCCGTACCTTTCCAAGAGCAATTTGGTAACCGGAATGAGCGAAGCGCACTTTCACTATGGATTCCTCACAGGTGGAGTGCATTTGGTATCACTCCGCCTGTGACCGGAGCCGGCGCTATAGAGGAAGCATCGGTTTATGCGGCTCTGCTCCCTCCGGTGCCGCCTCGCTTCCTCTAGCTCTGGCTTCGTTGGGCCTGCTGATTCTCTCCCGAGGCTATTCAAGTTCCCCCTTATGCCACCACCGGCCCTGGGAATGGTCACAACTAGGTCTTATTTTCGGTGTAGGTCTTATATTTTTGCAATTCCCAAAAATGGTACTAGGTCTTAATTTCGGGTAGGTCTTATTTTCCGGGAAACAGGGTAGGCGCAATAGGCAAGTAAAGCGAGCAAGAGCAACCATTAGTCTAGCTTTTCAAATTTGACTGCAAAAGTGGAACTACACGTTCAATTCCATTTATACCTTTGCAGAGGTATTTCTAAAAAAACCCACATACCAGCAATGTACACTGAGTGTAGAAGAAGCAAGCATATGCAGTTGCTGTATATGAACACAGAAACTTTTTTTTTTTTGTTATCTGTCCTCTTCATCTCCTCTTGGCTCAATTTGAAATGGCCGCCTCTGTGCTCTGCATGCAGTCTGTGTAAATTAACCATCTCTCTCTGATCTCTTTTCCCCTAGTCATTAGTGTGCATAGTGGCAACCTCCACCCTCGATGACAGTGTGCTGTGACCTTGAAAGGTAGAGCTGGTGTGCAGTGGTTCTTGTCACAATGCCTCATAGGGAGGGGGTCAGCTGCTTTACACCACGACCCCAGTGTCACACTGAGTTTCCTGTGGAGGGAATTTTGAATTTGTAGGACCCAGACCTAATAAAAAGTCCATAAAAAAATGAAGAAAGCCTGCAATGTGAGCCATGAAAATGTACATACATATACATAATCACTGCACCTCTTCATTACCACAATACATGCTAATCACTTACAAAGGTGGAAATGGGCTTTACGTTTCTCTGCAGCATCTTCCCAATAAAGAGTTTGCTAAGGTAACCGGGATCAAGTTTTATCTCTTTATTTGGAGTGGTGAAAAGGGAGGTCAGGGAGCTGGCTGTGCATTCTGGAAGTGGCGAGGAAATCTCAAGTGTGGCCTAACTTAATCATAAATCTTTAGGCTGGTATATATGTAATAGGGATGCACCGATACCGGTTATCCGGTATCGAGTACGAGTACCAATATTTTTTTCCCCGGTACTCGCTGATACAGAATACCAATACCGGAAGTCCCATTAGCTTCCCAATTAGCCAGGGAGCTGTCTCAATACTCCCTCATCAGGAAGGGATCGTCAAGCGGCGAGTCATTACACGGCGCCCGGTTTCCTGATTGGCCTAGGAAGCCAGTTCCATGCTCCCTCATCACCAAGTGACGAGGGAGCATGGAGCCAGCTTCCTAGCCAAAGGCAGCCCCTGTAATGACTCGCCGCTCCTGATTACGGAGGTTTCGGAATTGGGTTAGGCATCGGGAGCATTTGGGCGAGTACCAGTACTCCCCCCCCCCAAATATTCGGTATCGGCACCGATACCAACACTAGTAACGGAATCGGTGCATCCCTAATATACTGTATATATATCAACTATTTAATTTGTTTCCTGCCTATAGTACTGCTTTAGTTTATGCAAAATTTGAATTACACTTCTGGGATTGCAACTCTGGAAGTTCCTGATACACTAGGGGGCTGATATAGTTATGTTCTGCCCAGCAAATAGCTGGCAGATACTGGTCGCACAACACTGATGTCCCTAGGTGGCGCTGTGTAGTATAGGAAAGATGCTTCTTAGCGCCATCTAGTGGCAGTAGTATTGTGCAGCTATACACTGACCAGAACGTTTATAGATCAGTCAATATAATTAAAATTTGAAAACTGTTAGTAGTACATTTTTTAATTCTGATTTTTGGGTAAACTTTAAGCCTTTGATGGTGTTGGCATGTTCAGATCTATTTTCTACAAAGATAAGTTTTGAATGTCTCATGAAGTAGTTAATAAAGATCACTGCATATATAGCAATGTATGATTATTTTCTGAACTGACGAGTACCTTTCCTATCTTTGTAACAGAGAGATGATTCTATGCCATACGACCCATGGATGAACATATTTTCATGCAGCGGCCCGATTCCCGGAGCTACTGGAAATGAAGCAAAAATAGTTTTCATTTAATAGATGTATTAGGTTGTAAAGGAAGTGAAGTTCCATCCAGTGCACACTTAGTCCTCGCCATGCCATGGGAGCTCACACCTCCATTGTATGACCAACAGCGTCATCATGGTACGGTCTAGAAAGCCTCTTACGCAAGCGAATTTCCAAAGCGATTTTGCAGATCTGAAGAGAAGAGCTGGGGACGGACAGGTGGGGACCAAGCCAGTCTGAGTGGAGCCAGAGTATTGAGGCAATTGCATCCCCTCCCTTCACTTCCTGGATACAGTGAGTCCAGCAGGAGACAAGTGGCAGGAAGTTCTGGCCTAGCATCAATGACAAACACTTCACACGCTATTAATGTCTTTATAACACAGGAACCGTTTATTAATGTCAGCCTTGTGTAATACAATGGTGCAACTCAACACACAAAATTGTGTCCTGCATTGACCAGACAGATAATAGATTTTAATGGGGTGATGGCCCTGGACTGCTGAGAGCTGGTTTCAATGTAATAGGTTATAATAACTGTACCTTGCACCATGTAATGTTGCCCCTAAGGCTGGAGGTTTCTTCTACTCCAGCATGTTATATATGTCTATTTCAGACTAAAGCTGGCTGTAGACTGGTATATTTGGGAATGGACGTTCATATGAAAAATCTCATCAGAACGTTCGAGAATGTCATCAGAGACTTGACGAATGTCGTTTTTTCCCCCATTTAGCCATCTGTGCATCCAGAAGGCTAGATATATAGCCATAATTTTACAGAGCCAGTATCACCAACTTTCAAACAGCTGCTTTGGGCTACTTAGCACTCATCAATCCACAATATGGCTGCACTGGCTCTCTGCTGTAGGGCTTGTGAGTCCAGGGGGACAGTACAACCACTAAGGTTGCAGTAATGGGGTACAAAAGAAACCAAGATATGGCTTCAATGGCTCACTGGTGTAAAGCTTGAGTCCAGTGGAACAGTACAACCACTAAGGTTGCAGTGAGGAGGTACAAAAGGAACCAAAACGCCCACCACTAAAGTACTATAAGATACAGCATTGCCTTTCTATAGCTTCCACTGTTTTTCCCATGTATTAACACGATTGCCAGTGTGTGGCTCATATTGGTTACCCACTCAAGGGGCATTCCCCCTAAGAAGAATGCCGTGACAGTGGCAATTCCTTTGTGTTTGCTGAGGTCCAATCTCTCCCATGAGGGGCCAGGTGAACGTGCTCTCATTACTTTGTTTCTCTGTCCCTTTTCCACTCAAAATCCCTGAACTCCACTCCTCCTTGCTATATAATGTAGATCCCTAGCTGTGTGGCTCATATTGGTTACCTACATTTTGTCACGATTACCATTGTGTTGCCCACATCAATCCATGGGAATATTGAGACTCAGTCCACTTACGTCTTTAACTCCTTATTTTTATATGAGCTAAGGCAATAAAACAGTCCATATTTATATGGTTCGATCTTCCATGGCTCCTTCCTTTGTCTCTGTTGAGGTAATTTCTCTTCCACAAGGGCCCAGGTGACCTTGACCTCGCTCTCACTACTTTGTGTTTCTGTCTCTTTTCCACTCCAACTCCCTAAACTCCACCCTCCTTGCTATTTGTATCCCTAGCTGTGTGACTCATATTGGTTACCTGCATTTTATCACAATTGACTGTTCCACCTATTTCAATGTTTGCCACTGTGTTGCCCACATCAATCCACAGGAATAATGAGACTCAGTCCACCTTCATCTTTAACTCATCTTTACTATTTGAGCTATGACAACAAAACAGTCCATATTTAAATGGTTCTATCTTCCATGGCTGGCCATGTTCAGTTCTCATGCCCTCTTAAAGTTGCTCTCTCAGTAGAGTTCTCCAGATAAACTGGCGGGACCCCTCATGGAAGAAGAAGCATTCCCCCTAAGGAGAACATCGTGATACGGGCATCTGATTAAGGCCCTATCTCTCCGACAATGACCCAGGTGAAAGCGACCTTGCTCTCATTAATTTGTTTCTTGACCTCTTTTTACTCCAACTCCCTGAACTCCACCCGTCCTTTCTATATGTACCCCTAGCCGTGCAGCTCATATTGGTTACCTACATTTGATCACGATTAACAGTTCCCATCTATTTTGATGATTGCCATTGCGCTGCCCACATAAATGCACAGGAATAATGAGACTCAGTCCACCTTCATCTTTAACTCATCTTAACTATATGAGCTATGACAACAAAACAGTCCATATTTAAATGGTTCCATCTTCCATGGCTATCCATGTTCAGTTTTCATGCCCTCTCAAGGGTGCTCTCTCAGTAGAGTTCTCCAGATACACTGGCGGGACCCTCTCATGGAAGAAGAGGCATTCCCCCTAAGGAGAACACCATGACACGGGCATCTACTGGGATGCTATCTCTCCCATAAGGGCCTAGGTGAAATTGACCTTGCTCTCATTACTTTGCTTCTCTGTTCCTTTTCCACTCCAACTCCCTGAACACCACCCCTCCTTGCGTTATATACCTCTAGCTACAGGCTGGTAAAGACCCTTAAAGGAAAAGTAGCTGCACTACATCCCCACCAACCAAAGAAGCAGTAATAGGGCCTTACATGTACCTTACACATCCTTTTTGGTGGCACTGGAAGACCTCTGTGTAATTTGTTCTTTAGGAATTGAGACTGGTCACTTAGCGCTATTCACTATCATTCACTTTGCAATGCGGGCTCTACTCTACTCGAGCAGCCTCTACTCCATTGACATTCATTTGAAGGATCCGACCACATTAAAGGAGAACTATGAGGCGAGTGCTTTTCACTCATCCTCATAGTTCTAGCCGACCTGTGACAATTAAACTGTCACAGGTCGGCTCAGTAGATCGGGAAGTGAGCGAACACATACCGGCGTTCGCTCACTTCTCGATCCTGTCACAGCTTTGTGCCGTGACAGGGGAGGGACTGGATTCCCCGTTCCGATCCTCCAGCGCTGACTGGCGGAACGGACGGGGAGGGGGCAGTTACAGCTGGCTCTGCCTCTAGATAGGCAGAGCCAGCTGTCACTCACGCAGCTGGGTGGATCTCAACATCGATGTCGGGATCCGCTCCGGCATCTCAGTATACCGCGAGCTGTAGCTCGCGGTATACTGAGCTTAGTGTGAAGGGAGGATGCTAGTTTGTGTCCTCCAGTTACCCTAAGTAGAACTATGGGGAAAAGCCCTGACACCATAGTTCTCCTTTAAACAACGTGCAGGGATATCTCAGGCGAATTCTCACAGTTATATTTCATTGTGCTGAACTTCTAACGTGACCTCTAATCAAATGAGATCATCTTTTTAGTATTTCTAAGAAGAAGGAAATGCAATTCGTTATTTACAACCTCTCAGACTGGCACACAGAGAAGTCATGTTATCCCAAGGCCGCTATAAAAATTCCAATCTGATAAAAAAGAATCGCTGCTCTGCAGACAAGACCTGCAATTATCTCATAACTGATTAGTAGTTGTAAAGAAATTCCCCATCGTTATAACTTGAGCTATTTCGCATGATTATTTTTAGCCACTGCATGGATCTGTTGCATGTTTTGCCGCTGCAATGAACTGTCTGCATTGTGTGCTGCAGTAGTACTCACCTCTGGCCCTCAGAACATGATAAAGTGCATGTTTTCCACCTTCAGGAAGGGGTACATGTATGATCTAACCCAAGTGTAGGCAACCTCAGCACTCCAGCTGTGGTGAACTTATAACTCCCATCATGCCTCTGCCCCTGGGACTTGTCTTGCAATGCATCCAAGGCCGGATTTCCCACAAGGCCAACCAAGGCCCGGCCTTGGGGCAGCAGGGAGTAGAGTGGCAGCAGGGGTGTGGAATTCCTCTCTCTCGATGCCCGGGACATGCAGTTCCGGGCGCTGGGTGAGTAGTTGTTTTCTACATTTAACCCTGCATTGGGCAAGCAGAGCTAAATGTACAGCGCCTTGTTTTGTACAAGTGATCTCGGTGATTGTATTTGGCCCCCTGAATGCATCACGGGACTTGTAGTTCCACAACTGCTCGAGGGCAGAGGCTGCCCACCCCTGATCTAACCTGCATGTCCACAACAAAATAAACTGTTATACTGGCCATGCATGCCTTATTTTTTCATCCAATGATTTGCCTGCATCAGTTCGATTATTTTCTTTAGCAACAGTTTCCTGGACAAGGAAAAGAAAATGAAAGTAATAGTTGTAGAATTGATCAGTTGCACTTTACATGGCAGGATCAGCTTAAAGAAGAACTCCGGGCAGAATAAAACTTAACCCTTGCAGTGGGCTACCCCCACTCTACAAGGGTTAAGTGCTTGTTTTAGTCTAGGGTCTAAAATAACAAAGATATACTGGTCCCGTCTTGCTGCTAGACTGGTCCCTGCAGCCTCTTGTCCCCCCCAAGCTCCATCAGAACTGTCATCTCATCCATTGACTTGCATTGGACATGAGGACACCGAGTGATATCACTTAATTACACACGATGACACACTGTGGGGATGATTTATAAACCGTTTGCATAGCGAACAGCTATGCAAGTCAGATTTGCAATGCATTATGGCCACTAGATGGAGCCAAGGAGCATAGGACATTCATTTGCTCCTCGGCTCCACCTAGTGGCCATAATGGACTGCGATTCTCACTCACATAGCTGTTCGCAATTTAAACGGCTTATATATCAACCCCACAGTGTGTCATCGTGTATAATTAAGTGATGTCCCTCGGTGTCCTCATATCCAATGCCAGTCAACGGATGAGATTAGGTCACTGGTTCGGATGGAGCACGGCCATAGCCATAGGTCCAATGTTAACAAAGTGTGGAGGTACCAAAGTCAAATCATCAAAGAAGCCAGCACTCTAGAATGCAGATACAATCAGATTTTTCTAAGCCATGCATGTCATTGGGCACATATCTCCGACTCAGCATGAACTGGCTTTACCTGGATTATGAAGTGCTGGCTTATTTGATGGTTATTATAAAGTGGGTGCAAGCTGTCAGTTACAGTGCACACACATTAAAGCTCACACACACACACACACACACACACACACACACACAACACACACACACACACACACACACACACACACACACACACACAGCACCACCAGTCTAGTAGCCTCGAGGGACTGAGGATCAGGTGAGTATATCTGCTTTGTTTGAGTCCGCCCTCCCCGCTTCTTCCCCTTCTCCTCTCCAGATGTTGGAATGTCCTCCAGCATCCTCACATATAATGCAGGTCCATGGACCTGCACAAGACATAATGATTAGACATGTGCACCCACAAAAAATTTGTTCAGTTTCGTTTTCATTCGGATTTTGCGTTATTTCGTTTTTCGGGTACGAAATTCAGTTTGTTTCGGGATTCGGATTCGGATGAAATTCGTTAGCGGCAGTCTGGACGAAATTTCGTTTCATCTGTTCGTTCCAGCAAAGTGACATTGGGAAAAAAACACTTTTTTTTTCAATAGTTTTCAATAGTCTGCAGAAGAGGGGGGGAAAAAATGTGGGGTCCCCCTAACAGTCCTACCAGACCCTTGATCCGAGCAGAGGCACGGCAGGGCAGGAAAGGGGGGGGGGGGGG
>NW_017306914.1:440753-441494 GCF_000935625.1 Nanorana parkeri
GCCCTCAGCATTGGGAGGGTGTCCCAATGCCGATGGGGACAAGGGCTTCTTTCCCACAACCCTGACCCGGTGGTTGTGGGGGTCTGCGGGCAAGGGGGCTTATTGGCATCGGGGTACCCCTTTCAATAAGGGGGCACCCAGATGCCGCCCCCCCTTGTGAATGAGTGAGGGGTACTTGTACCCCTACCCATTCACTAAAGGGTTAAATAAAATTGTTAGTAAAAAGTCCAGACTTTTGATAAAATCCTTTATTTAAATAAAAAAAAAGACTCAATGTTTGACTATTCCTTTAATTTAAAAAAAAAAAATGGCTCCATTGATGTAATCCAGAGTCAATCACGACCCCCGCCGACCCGCTGAAATAAAAAAAGTTCCGCCGCACGAAGACTGTCCGAACCCGACGAAAACTCGCCACAAAATGACATTTCTGCTCGAAAGTAAACAGGTGGGCGGAGCGAGCCATGACATCACGGCTCGCTCCGCCCATTTTACATTCTCAGCTGTCAAATACTACATAGCAATCGGGAACTCCCCAATACTATTCGTGAACTCCTGAATGCCATTTGGGTCCTCGAGCCGAGGTGTCATATGAAAAGTATTATGACACCTCTGCTCACAGACTTTTTAATAACTATTTGATTTAACCCTTTAGTGAATGCGTAGGGGTATGCCGAGGGCACGTGGTCTGGTAAGGCACTTGATCGCGCCCCCCCCCCCCCCCCCCCCTCTGACGGGCGCTTC
>NW_017306914.1:441810-447120 GCF_000935625.1 Nanorana parkeri
CACACTTTTTTTTTTTTGTTTTAACTTGGGGGAGGGTCCCTCCTGACATTCCTACCAGACCTAAAGGGTCTGGTATGAATTGGGGGGGAACCTCACGCTTTTTTTTCCCCTTGCAAACGAAATTTCATCCAGACCGCCGCTAACAAATTTCGGAATCCGAAATTCGGATTCATTTGCATTTGTTACTTCTGTAATTCAGAATTCGGATACATCCGAATCTCGGAATTTACGAAATTTCGTCCCAATTTCGATTCGGAACGAAACGAATGGCACCTGTCTAATAATGATGTCAGCGGCCCTAAGACCAATTGAACCCAGGGTAGAAAGAGGCTTTGGGGACGAGTCTAGCACCCCAGTGGGACCGAGGATCAGGTGAGTATATCTGCTTTATATGAGCCCCCTAGACAAAACGAGCACTTAACCCTTGCAGTGCAGGGGTAGCCCAGGGTTTGCCCAGAGATGGTATTTTAGGGTGCAAACTTTCAGGATAAAATAGATCCCATCCTCAGGCTTGATATATTTCAAGTGTATGAATCCTGAAGTTATCCCGAATGCTCCCATCTTTAATAACATAAATAGCCAATAAAGGGTATCACTTCAACTCTAAACTTCACTCGACTTTCAAAGAGACTGATTAAGGGCTTGTTCACACCAATTGCGGTGCGTTCCAGAGCGGTACCTGCTGTAACGCACCGCAATCGCTCACAAAACTTCCCCCTGCATTCTGGGGCGGGAGGGGGCATGGCGGGGCATTGAAGTCAATGGCACTGCAGCCATGACCCCCCACTCGCAGTGCGATCAGACGCGTGGCAAAACATGCGTTACGTTCCACTGCAGACACAAAAAATAGAGCATGCAGCATTTTTTGCATTTGCAGTGAAATGGAACCTAAGTAATGTTTTGCCCCGTATCTGATCTCACTGTGGGCGAGGGAGGGGGGGGGGCGTGGCTGGGGTGCCATTGGCTTCAATGCACCACTATGCCCCCCTCCCGCCCCAGAACGCAGGGGGAAGTTTTGTGAGCAATTGTGGTGCGTTCCAGCAGCTACTGCTCTGTTCGCACTGCAATTGGTGTGAACAAGCCCTGAGGGCCAAGTCACACGGTATCCAGTGCGTTCCGGTGCGATTCGAGCCCTGAACGCACTGGATATGGTGTGACTGGGCCCCTTATACAATGCATCAATCAAGAAAGAGATGTATGGGGAAAAAATTAGACGGGAGGCCAGTTATTCATCTCTGATGTGTAAGTTTAATATTTAAGGTTTGGATTGACCAGCTTCAATGGTACCGGGTTCAATGGATGGCTTCTTGGTTCATGAGGTCAGGGGGGGTCAATGAAGGAGAACATAGTCTATGATACACGAGGGTCCTCTTCTTCGTCTCCATGGCTCAGTGCCTTGGAGTTTGTTCTTTGTATTGCAGTGAAGAAGTATCATGCCTCATGTATAATAAATGTAACAAGTAGTGAAATATCCAGCACACACATAGCTCGGCGTAGGGTTACTGTGAGTCACGGAGGCTTCCCCTATCACGTATGACGACACTCAGCTCCAGCCACCTGGCCGCAGTGCGGGTGGGAAGGAGGGAGGAAGCGTAAAACCAGTTTGATCCGACCTCTAATCTTCTGCTTACACTATGACTATTGCATGAGAAATTCTGCAATATATACCTTTTGTCCTGGAGACACCAGGAAACACAATCCTCCCCCACCAGTGCTGAGCTGGACTTTATATCCTTCTGCCAACTTCTGCTCTGCCACAGCTACACAAATGACGGATATTGCAATGAACTGCTAAAAAGAACATGAACAAATAAGGGATTAGACATGTAAGCTGCGGAAACATTTGTTTCAGTTCGGTTATTTTGTTATTTCAGAACTCTGCATTCGAATCCGAAATTCAATTCGGTTCGGGTTTCGGACGAAATCCGAATTTTTAGTTTCGGTGAGTTTATGAATATTCCTTGTGAATACCATAGGAAACCATTTACAGATATTATTACTAAAGCTGAGGCTCCAAGACCTGAACGGCAATCAGGATCCGAATTTCCGAACTGGATTCAGGAGCTCCCAAATGCCATTCGGGTCTGGGTGCCATATACATATATTACTAAAGCTGAGGCTCCCAGACCCGAATCCGAAATTTCGGATTTGGAACGAATTTCGTCCAAATCCTGTGCATGCACTGTTAACATTTAAATGGATAAAAACAAATTCAGCAACGGATTTTAATGTCCCTTTAATAGTAAAGACTAGAGCACAGCAACCAGAAATGACAAATGTGCCAATTCTGCTACCCCACCTCAAGTTGAATTTTCGGGAATTCGTCCGAATTCCGAAAAGAAACACATATAGGATCCGAATTCCAAAAACGAAATAAACGAAATCAGAAACGAAATGAAACTAATTTTTAGCCGCTGCACATGTCTAGTTTCCTCCATCCAAAGATAACATTTTGGGAGATTCCTGCTGAATCGGTCGAAGTTCAATCCATGTGTACCCAGCTTTAGGGTAAAACTGTTGTTTTTAAGCACAGTACAGCAGTGTGTTGCAGTGCCACTCATTGTAAATGGCACTTCAATGCCTTGTGCAGCAGTTCATCACAATGCTGTGTTGTGTGATGTGCTACATTCCCAAAATTGGGTCAGTGCAGTGCATTTGTAGCCCTTTCCTAATGAATGAATGCAGAGCACATTAACGCAAAGCACATTAACGCACAGCACTAACGCAAATCCTTCCTCTAAAAACTATATTTTACTTATAGATTGACCCTGAGGGGTTGAGTCAGTCCCAGACTTCTCCAACAGCAACATCTCCCTGCCATACTTCCTAGCTTGCGTCCTGAGAGTTTTGAGTGCTGCAACAATGAAAACTGATGTATTCTGGGGATTACCTAGCCCTACTTACCTACGGTGTTCACAGGGCTGGTGCTGCCACTAGGCAAACTTGGCGTTGCCTAGTGTGCAGCCTCGACCACTCACCCCCCCTCCCCTCCCTTGGGGCCCCCCTTCTATTTCACATTGCAAAAGCAAATAGCAGGCTGGCTATTGCACCCGGCTGCTTACATCCGGAAGCTAGCCGGCAGGAGAATGGGGCCGCACCGGTGGTGGTGGTGGGGGAGGGGGGTTGTGGGGAGTTGCATTGTGGGAGGGTGGTGCGGGGTGCAAGTAGCTGGTCTTGCCTAGGCCGGAAAAAAGTCTAGCACCGGCCCTGGGTGGTCGCCACAGATATTTTCGTAACCTGAATTCTATAACCATGTGAGCTGCATTGGAGATTGTAATGCTGTATACCAATATGGAACATGTGAGGACATTGATGTATTGATTCCTTTATGAAGTTAATTAATGGTATTACACCAGGTACAGGCGCTGTCTCTTTACAAATACTGGTGACCACTAGTCCTTTACCTTCTGCCTGCTTCCAGAGTTCAGGTCTCAGGTCTTAATTGTAGAGATGCCGTCGTAAGGAGCCTTTTCTATTGTTTGTCCGGCCCGGTTTCCAATTGTCTTGAGTCATAACAAATGCCATTCTTAGGCCGATTTATGCAAATTACATTTTTAAAAATAATTTATTCTCAAACAAGCCAAATAACATAATTGTATTAAATGTGGACAAACAGCTCTAGGCAGGGCCGGTCTAGTTGTTCTGTTTACACTGAAAAGGATGAAATTATTTCTATTACTTCCAAGACGGTTATCAATGACGCAGAAAGTGAAATGGTAAATGAATGTCGTACTTTGTTATACGCACATCTTTAATAAAAAAAACCTCAAGATGGAGAAGAATAATTAGTTCTTGGATGTCATGGTCTGAACATTGGCCTGGAGGGTATTGTCCGTTCTCCTGGTGTAATAAGTGGGTCATTAAAGAATAAGTCCACCCAAGCCTCTCCAAATTCACTAGGGTCTGGGAGCCGTGGGCTGCTAACTTCCTTCTGCGTAACTTCGACAGGTCTCTACTGAGTACCTAACTTTGGGATCAGTCTCTTAATAATACATGCTTTAGCGTGCACACTCCCCCCAAGTACTCTTACCTCCTCCCCTTCTTTCCTTCTGCCTAATTTTGTCCTACCTCTGGTTATATCCGGTCTTCATTGCTAGACTGGCACATACACCTATGCAGTGACGGATTGTGATTGCTGATTATTAATGCTATCCAGTGTACTTCCTTCTTGCTGCTACAACCACCGATGTATCAATGTCCAGTACACAACATTGCTGTTATCTCTATGCGATTACCAGTCCAACATTTGTAATGGACACTTTTTGTTGTACCTTTCTATACCAATAAAAATGTATTGAATTAAAAAAAAAAAGAATAAGTCCACCCAGTAATAATAGGTCCACCCAGTAATAATAGGTCCACCCAGTAACAGTACACATAGGCTGAACTGAATGGACCTGAGTCTTTATTCAACCTTAAAGTAACACTAAACTCTGGAGTTAAATCTTAAAAAAATACATTCAGGAACCTTAACTATGAACAAAAATGTATCTTATTTGTGTATCTCTCGGCTATAGATCCTCCAATCATCTCTGAATTGGTGCTGACACTGTCCTTCCTTCTGGAGGGTGACTACTTTTGTTCCCCATGGTCCCCGTGTGTGTTGTAAAGTAGTCACCGCTCCAGGCTCGCTCCTGTGATGGACTACAATCTCATGTTTAGTTTACTAATTTGTAATGAGATTGTATTTAATCACAGGAGCGAGCTTGGAGCGGTGGTGCTTCACATACATATGGAATTCTATGTTACAGGATATCAAATCAAGCAGGAAAGAACAAGTGAGGTTTTATAGGTACCAAGTGACAGAACCAAAAATCACAACATGATAAAACCGAAATTCTTTATTATATAAATATTCAAAAAGATTATTAAAATGTGCACATTTCAGAAACAAAAAACAAAACAGATCTCCAAATGAACTATTCCAGAATGATAGTGTGAGGCTAGATGACCATAATAGACAATATTCAATGTGAGATGTTCTTATACTCATACAGCACACAAATGCCTCTCCTTATCAGGAATAGTAATTCTCAATGCGTTTCACGCTCCAAGCGCTTCCTCAGGAGATCGCCTCCAAAGAGTAATCTGTGCGCGCCCGATCAAGCCAGCGGGGCAGGAGCCCAAGAACGTAGCGTGCACCAGGAGATAAGGGATCCCCCCAAAAGATGACAGGGAAAAGGTGACAAGCGGACAAACGTCTAAAGCCGAAAGGTTTCAAAAGAAGTCCCCAAAAAGGAGCCACAAAGAGCACAGTCCGCAGTCACCTCCGAGCCGTCAGTGTCCACGAGGCCGCACAGCAACGGCCGC
>NW_017306914.1:447198-471108 GCF_000935625.1 Nanorana parkeri
CTACCTCCTCATGTATCACTTGCCCCTCCCTTTTAGATTGTAAGCCCTCAGGGGCAGGGCCCTCCTTACCATCTTGTCTTGAATTGTATTGTGATTGTAATGTCTTCCTTATATTGTAAAGCGCTGCGCAAACTATTGGCGCTATATAAATCCTGTATAATAATAATACATTTTTCCCTGCGCACAACGTTTTCATTTTTTATTTCCAGCGATTGTTCTGATCAACAAGTCTGAGCACCGACTTCTTCCCATAACAAAGGCAGGACACGTGTACAACATGGTTTACAATATCGGAGACAAAGTACAGCTAAAATCAGACCTAATCCCCTTCTATTTATGAGGCCGTGGGCCGCGGATCTTCATTTATTTGTGCATCATTCGCTTCGGTTTCTTTGTGTATACACTTACAGATGTGTCATGTTATTTTTCTAGGAAAAGCAAATATCAGGATAATTCTATTATAAATAATTTGGACCAAAAAAGGGACCGCGCTGATCCTCCTGGCCGCAAAGCATGCTGGGAGTGATAGTTAAAGGGTTATTAAACCCTCACGTGTTTTTGCATATACAGGTGAAACTCGAATAATTAGAATATCGTGCAAAGTTCATTTATTTCACTAATGCAACTTAAAAGGTGAAACTAATATATGAGATAGACTCATTACATGCAAAGCAAGATAATTCAAGCCGTGATTTGTCATAATTGTGATGATTATGGCTTACAGCTCATGAAAACCCCAAGAACCCCAAATCCACAACCTCAAAAAAGTAGATTATTACATGCAATCAATAAAACAAGGATTGTACATAGAACAATATCGGACCTCTGAAAAGTACAAGCATGGATATGTACTCAGTACTTGGTTTGGGCCCCTTTTGCAGCACTTACTGCAATTACTTTTGCACGATATTCTAATTATTCGAGTTTCACCTGTATATGGCTAGCAAGCGGTAGATATATGCAAAAAGTTTTTAAAAAAACAAAAAACCTTTTCAAACAGGTTTAAACTTACCTGTGTCTTCGCCGCGCGCTCCCATCCGAACAACTGAAGAGTCTCGGATGGCCGCAAAGGATCTTGGGGCGGGCACATGCGCAGTTCAGATGTTCGGCCTGGAGACGAGGAGAGACACAAGGAGCACCGTTTAAGGAGCATCATTTAAGGTAAGTCCCTACATTAGCATTGTGGGGGGGACTTTTTACTTTAAAGGAGAACTATGAGATGAGTGGAAATCACTCATCTCATAGTTCTAAGCCGACCTGTGACAGTCTCATTGTCACAGGTCGGCTTAGAACTATGAGATGAGTGGAAATCACTCATCTCATAGTTCTAAGCCGACCTGTGACAGTCTCATTGTCACAGGTCGGCTTAGAACTATGAGATGAGTGGAAATCACTCATCTCATAGTTCTCCTTTAATGTCACTTAAAAGTATGTGTGAACACACAACTGTAAAGATACATGCCAATACTATAATAATAATAATAATAATAAAATATTAATATCCAAAGACATGCTGGAAAGTTAATTGGCTCCTCTCTTAGTTGGCCCTCTGTGTATGCATGTGAGATAGGGACCTTAGATTGTAAACTCCTTGAGGGCAAGGACTGATGTGAATGTGCAACTATGTAAAGCGCTGCGTAAATTGTCGGCGATATAGAAATACCTGCAATAAATAAATAATACAATAATAATTGTGAATGGCCCGTACAGCAGCCCTTTGGTTCGGCTGAACAGAAGGCTTCCCACATCCGAAGCGAGCCCAAGGATTAGCCGAATGTTCAGCTACATCCTTCGGCTCTTCAGCCCTTAGCCTTTAAAGGAGAACTATGAGGTGAGTGCTTTTCACTCACCTCATTAGTTCTAGCCGACCTGTGACAATGAGACTGTCACAGGTCGGCTCAGTAGATCGGGAGGTGAGCGAACACATACCGGCGTTCGCTCACCTCTCGATACTGTCACGGCTCTCTTCCATGACAGGGGAGGGGCTGGATTCCCTCCTCCCCGCTCAGATCCGCCAGCGCTGACTGGTGGAACGGACGGGGGAGGGGACGGGTACAGCTGGCTCTGCCTCTAGATAGGCAGAGCCAGCTGTCAGTCACGCAGCTGGGGGAAACCCGGCACAATAGTCGGGATCCGCTTCAGCTGCGGCGTCTCAGTATACTGCGAGCTACAGCTTGCGGTATACTGAGCCTAGTGTGACGGGAGGACGCTAGTTTGTGTCCTCCCGTTACCCTAAGGAGAACTATGGGGAAAAGTCCTGACCCCATAGTTCTCCTTTAACAATGCAGAAAGCAAAGCGCAAATAGTAGTTACATATAGAGATATAGCAACCAATCAAAAGTCGTTTTTCCACGGCCATCTGAAATCCGATATGCTTTTATGGATTTCTGGTCTTAACACATCGTCTTTATCCTGAGCACTGCTGATACCCGAGCTCGGTTTCACACCTCTTATCTCAGCTACACCCATGTAAGTACTCAGAAGTAATGGGATCTGGTCAAACATTGAATCACCCGTGTAGTATGCAGAATATTGTTTATTCAGCTTTTTATATGCCAGTTCCACCCCTCCTCCACCCCTTGCCAATCCCCGCTGATCAATGTAACCCATCATATCAGTTCAGAGAGCCGATAACATGTGGTGACTGGTGAGGTGGTATAGCTATGTGCCAGGAATCCTTTACAAATACAAGAAACAAGAAATGACCTTCAGTTCTGATAAAGTAAAACAATACATTAAACATATATAGAGTACAATAGTATCAGAATTATTCAGTAAAGCCGGGTTAGAATTTCATACGAATTATCCCGTCAGAGCATTGGATAATACCATGCGAGACTTGAGAAATGTCACACGAAATTTCCTTTGATTTTTACATTTGATTTTGGAATGAACAGAGTTTCCCAAATGAAAAGCGCATTCACTGTTCATTCGAGGAAAAAAAAAATTCATCCTGCGCCTTCAATTTTTTTTCATCACTATGGTTGAAATGGATGGTGAATCTCTTTTTCTGCAGCCCCTGTTATATATGAACAGGGATTCTCTATCCTGAGTGTTCCTGTTCATTCATAACATGAGAACAGTGTGTGTTTACTATAACCACAATCATGAATGAACAGGAACAGGAACAGGATGTAGATCACTTCCTATTCATTCATAATTGAGGACATAGTAAACATACTCTGTCCTCAAGTTATGTACAAACACTCAGCGATCACTGATCTGTGATAGGAGGCTAAGCGGTGCGGGGAGGAGAGATGCCGGCCGCTCACATCGCTCTCCTCCACACTTTCTCCCCTCCCAGCTGGGACACAGAGCAGCGCCCAGCGGGGAGGAAAGAAAGCAGGGATGCGCCGCTTTATCAGCCAGCATTATGCCAAAAGTGCCATTTTCGGCCGATTTGATTAGGCGGCCGATATATCGGTGCATCCCTAATAATTATTGATTATTACTAATTATTATTAATCATTATTTTTAATTATTAATTAATCATTATAAATTATTATTAACCATAATTATATATACATTATTAAAAAAAAAAATTTAAGCTATAGGCAGAGCAAAGAGCAATGATGTAAGACCCAGTGCAGTAAGAAACAGTAACTGAACAGAACCTAGTGCAAACACATATCTATGGTATATCAGTGGACTAGTACTCTATAAGGCTAATGAGATATACGGGACTCATGGCTGGTGTATTGATCATATTGTAATACCCAAATAGAATGTGAAGTGGGTGAAACTGCTAAATGAGAACAAGAAAAAACTCCTGATTCCCCCATTCACGTAACAGTGTAATTGGGTAAACTCCCCTTGCTGGACTTTTTATTGGGCGGGCCGCTGTCAGAATACCTGAACAGTGACTGCAGCTGATTGGCTTCTTCTGAGATCTCTCAGGCTGGCTCCTTCGCCTCAATTCAAATGAAGAAACAACTTTTGATGAACGTTGGGGTCCCAATGGGGCCACACACCGGCCAAACTTCAGCCAAGCTAGCCTATTTTTAGGACAAATATACGCAGATTAAACTTCATCTTCCACTTCCTCTCAGGTAGACACAACAGGAAGTGAGATGAAATCTCTCTCAGCTGAGGGACATACTCTATTAGACAGTTGTTCCTGAATCAAGTGTCTTCCTTGGAAATGCCCCCTCTGTTCCTTCTATTTTCCATCCTATCCAGGCTCAGTGACATTGGTCATCAATCCAAAAAGAGAGAGCGAATCTCCCCAGAGGTGGCACGGACTGCAATTAAATCCTGACCAAGGGTTCTGACCTAACGCCACTGCGGGGACCATTCTAGCAGCCTGGTAGGACTGAGGATCAGGTGAGTATATCTGCTTTATTTCAGCCCCCCTGGACAAAACTTAAAGGAGAGCTATGGGGTTAAGGCTTTTCTCCTTAGGGTAACGGGAGGACACAAACTAGCGTCCTCCCGTCACCCTAGGCTCAGTATACTGCGAGCTATAGCTAATGCTATTCAGGTCTGTGAGCCGAGGTGTCATCTGAAAAGCATTATCTCACCTCGGCTCACAGACCTGAATAGCATTCGGAAACTCATGAATAGTATTGGATAGTTCCCTAATGCTATGTAGCATTTGACAGCTGAGAGTGTCAAATGGGCGGAGCAAGCTGTGACGTCACATCTAGCTCCGCCCATCTGTTTATTTTCGGGCTGAATGTCATTTTTGCGGCGAGTTTTCGTCGGTTTCGGATGGGGGTCGTGCGGCGGGACTTTTTTTATTTCGGCGGGTCGGCGGGGGTCCTGATTGACGCTGGATTACAGCGATGGAGCCATTTAAAAAAAAAAATTTTAATTAAAGGATTGACAGTTTTTTTTTTTTTCAATTAAAGGATTTTATCAAAAGTCTGGACTTTTTACTAACTATTTGATTTAACCCTTTAGTGAATGTACAAGTACCCCTTCCTCATTCACAAGGGGGGGCGGCATCTGGGTGCCCCCTTATTTAAAGGGGTACCCCGATGCAAATAAGCCCCCTTGCCCGCAGACCCCCACAACCACCGGGTCAGGGTTGTGGGAAGGAGGCCCTTTTTTTTTTCCTAATGTCACTTTGCTGCAACAAAATTTCGTCCAAAAATTAAAATTCGACCGTACTACCGCTAACAAATTTCGGGAAATCGGGAATTCGGATTTGTTTGCATTAGTTTTAGCTTTAATTTGGATACATCCGAATCTCCGAATTTCCGAAATTTCCATGTCTACAGGGAAATCTATCTCTCCACTTCGCAGCTCACCCCTTCTATCTCCTCACGCATCACTAATCTACTCACTGACATATCAACATGGATAACACGCCGCTTCCTAAAACTCAGCTTGTCTAAAACTGAGCTTATAATATTTCCTCCTCTCCGTGTCCCCTCCCCCTGACTTCTTCACATTAAACAGCACAACAATCAACCCCTCCCTCAAGGTGCTCGGTGTAATCCTTGGTTCTGAGCTCTCCTTTCAGATCCACATTCAATCACTATCCAAATCTTGCCAACTCAACCTCGATAACATTTCCAAAATTCATCCCTTCTGAACAAATTACACCAAAAAGCTTGTAATCCACTCCCTTGTACCCTCTCGCCTCAACTTTTGTAACTCCTTCCTTTTTGGCCTACCACTACACAAGCTATCCCCCCTTCAGTCCATCATGAATGCTGCTGGACTCATTCACCTCACCAACCATTCAATGTCAGCTGGCCCCCTCTGCCAATCCCTCTACTGGCTCCCAATTGCCCAACAAATAACATCCAAAATACTAACAACAACATACTAAGTCATCTACAACTCTACCCCCGGCTACATTTCCAACCTCATCTCAAAATATCACTCAAACCATCCACTCCGCTCCTCTTAAGACCTCCTGCTCTCCATCTCCCTTGTTACCTCCTCCCATGCTCGCTTCCAGGATGTCTCCCATCCTCTGGAACTCCTTACCCCACCTATCCACTTATCTCCTACTCTGTCCACCTTTAGGAAATCCTTGAAAACTCATCACTTTAAGGACGCCTATCCCACTTTGACTATCCATCAATAGCTGTCCTTTAACTTCTTCCATGAGCTCATCCCACACAATTATTACCTTTCGTATCACTTGCTCCTCCTACTAGATTGTAAGCTCTCGTGACCAGGGCCCTCCTACCTCCTGTGTAGAAATTGTATTGTAACTGTATCGCCTCCCTCCAGTTTGTAAAGTGCTAAGCAAACTATTGGCGCTATATAAATCCTGTATAATAATAACAATGATAATATTTGAGTTCCTTAACCTTTTCACTTCCCAAACATAGAATTAAACTTTTGCTGGTATTGCTTGCAAATACTGTTCCTTTATGTGTGACCTTGAAAAATCCATGTAACCACCAACATGTGTGGACTTTACATATTTTTAGCCACAAGCCCAAATAAAGTTGTTTCTGTACATTGGAAGATCCCCTCTCCTGGAGCTGCAATATCACACTCCATGTAAGTACATCCAGTCGCTCCTCTGGTTTCCTCTATTTCCTCTATTTCAGATAATAGAATTTTTTCTTTTGTATTGTGAAATTCCTATGTGTATGTACAATGTATGGGATTCCAGTGTGTATGTACAATGTATGGGATTCCAGTGTGTATGTACAATGTATGGGATTCCAGTGTGTATGTACAATGTATGGGATTCCAGCGTGGATGTACAATGTATGGGATTCCAGTGTGAATGTACAATGTATGGGATTCCAGTAGGGATGTTCAGATACCAGTGCCGATAATTTACATTTTCGTGAGAACTACCAGGGTGGCAGCGGTTGCAGCCAGGACCTGGCTTTGGTGCCCCACCACTGTCCTGAAATCATTAGTCTGTATTGTTTGAGAAAAATTGTCGCATGACAATAAACAAAAATGTATCAGTACTCGTATCTGTGAGGACTTGGACAAGTATCAGTACTCGTATCTGTGAGGACTTGGACAAGTATCAGTACTCGTATCTGTGAGGACTTGGACAAGTATCAGTACTCGTATCTGTGAGGACTTGGACAAGTAGCAGTACTCGTATCTGTGAGGACTTGGACAAGTATTGGCACTTGTATCTCTGCGGACTTGGATAAGTATCGGTACTCGTATCTGTGAGGACTTGGACAAGTAGCAGTACTCGTATCTGTGAGGACTTGGACAAGTATCAGTACTCGTATCTGTGAGGACTTGGACAAGTATCAGTACTCGTATCTGTGAGGACTTGGACAAGTAGCAGTACTCGTATCTGTGAGGACTTGGACAAGTATTGGCACTTGTATCTCTGCGGACTTGGATAAGTATCGGTACTCGTATCTGTGAGGACTTGGACAAGTAGCAGTACTCGTATCTGTGAGGACTTGGACAAGTAGCAGTACTTGTACTTTTAAAAAATGGTATCAGTGCATCCCTAATATATTTTTATAGAAAAAAAAATATCATACATTAAAACTGGGATTCACAAATCCCAAGAGCTCCGTGTGCTCCTTAAAAATGACAGCTGCCTCCTAACGTTTGAAGTTTTCTCTTGTCTAGTCTTAGGGTGCCCACACACCTTACGATAATCGTACGATAATCGCACGATAATCGCAGGAAATCCCACAATCGTACGATTATCGTAAGGTGTGTGGAAGCCGTGCGACCTCTACTACTGTAAGGTCGCACGACTTTAAACTTACGGACATGTTCGAAAACCCGCCGAGCATCGTACGATGTTCGGCGGGTTTGTGGCATGTCTGTACGATAACAGCCGTACGGGCCAGTGTGCGCAAGCGCACACTGCCGGTTCGGCATTGCGGTCATCGGAAGCCCGCCCCTCAGGGGGCGTGGCTTGCGATCATCGCAAGTACGATCTGCCGATGCAACATAGGCAGATCGTACGTTTTTTTAAGTACCTTACAACCATCGCAAGACAAAAGTCTTGCGATGGTTGTAAGGTGTGTGCCCAGCCTTAGAGCTGGAAAAGTATCTGTACATTGTGATATTTGGGGAAGTAGCACAAATGACAAGCACTCAAGGACCAGTCTCGAAGCCACGTTAGCATAAACAGGACAGTCTTTTTATTTATTTCATCAACAGAAAACAAAGCTTCCACATACAGTTTGCTAATGTCTCAGCAAGTAGACAATGTCTCACCGACCAAAGATTGTTGCACCTACTCCATGTGTAACTCCATGTGTAACTGGCTCTCTCAGCCTCCTTGGCTGTCTTCCATGTACCTCTAGCACGCACAGCCACCTGGCTCCCCTCTGACGTCGGGGTGAAGTCCACCTGACTCTTGAATACCTCTGTTCCTCTTCCCAGCTGGAGCCCAGAACATTTGCCAGCACCCTTCCCATAAGTGCTGTGCACAGGTGTTCAATTAGGTGCTGGCCAAAACTAAACAATGGACCCAGGAATGGAGATTTCATCCCACCCAATTCTCTTAGAAATCTCCCAGTTCCAGGATCCCATGCCAAATTCAGAAATCCTGGGAAGAACCGCAACGTCAGCTCTTTCCCGCTCATCCTTGGCTGTCTTCCATGTACCTCTAGCACGCACAGCCACCTGGCTCCCCTCTGACGTCGGGGTGAAGTCCACCTGACTCTTGAATACCTCTGTTCCTCTTCCCAGCTGGAGCCCAGAACATTTGCCAGCACCCTTCCCATAAGTGCTGTGCACAGGTGTTCAATTAGGTGCTGGCCAAAACTAAACAATGGACCCAGGAATGGAGATTTCATCCCACCCAATTCTCTTAGAAATCTCCCAGTTCCAGGATCCCATGCCAAATTCAGAAATCCTGGGAAGAACCGCAAAGTCAGCTCTTTCCCAGTACAAGAACTTGCCTCCTGGAACTGCTCAGCCCCTTTGGCTGACAGTCCTGTGTGACTGCAACCCCCAGTTCTACCGTGGGATTGCCACACAATACCACAACATGTACTTGTAACGAGTACGGTACCTGGTATCTGAACATCCCTAGATTCCAGTGTGTATGTGCTATATATGGAAGTACAATGTGTATGTACAATGCATGGCATTCCATTGTGAATGTACAATGTATGGAAGTACAATGTAATGTCTGCAGCTGTGGAGAATCAGCTGAGATTATATGGTATGTCCGGAAGTCTCTTCCTATATCTATATTTATATTCTATATATTTAATTATATTTATGCATGCACCTGTATGTAGAGATATACAATACTATTCTTAATCTCAGTGAGCAGCATCATTTCTCAAAGGAATTGAAGAAGGAAAAGTACAACATGGCAAATGTTCCAACACACAGCAACCATTCAGCAATAACCTTTAATTGTTCTGAGAGTTCTAAAGTGAAAAGAAACAACTAAGTTGCTATATCTTATATACAATATATATATATACCCATGGCCAATTTAAAATACCCCCATCTACCCTCCCTGAAGCTTCTGGTGGAAATATCCGCATGTCTACACACGTTTAACTGCAAAAATTATGCCACTAAGCACTTCTCTGAAGGCAGGTGTTGGGTGTGTTTTTTAATGCCCCTGAATGGTGGTGTATTCTACAGATCTAAATGTATCAATGTGCATGGACATATTGGCTGAAATAGAGCTGCGTTTAGAGGTATAAGAAAAAAATCAAAAATGATAGATACCTCTAAGAGCAAAGGTTTTTTTGGGTCCATGTGGCCATGCTTTAGGCCAGGGGTAGGCAAACTCCGGGCCTTCAGCTGTAGGGCAACTACAAATCCCAATAGGCATTGCAAGACTTTGACAGACCCAGACATGACTCCCAGAGACTGATGCATGATGGGAATTGAAGTTTCACCACAGCTGGAGTGCCTACCCCTGCTTTAACCAATGGGTTTAGATAGGTATTAGGTAGGGTAGGCTGATGTACTGAAATTAAATTAGCATACACTTATCTGGCATCTTCAACAAGACGATCTCACAGTGCTCAGGTTCTAGGCCACATGATGCTTTAGCAGTGCCACACTGGGGTGCCCAAGTCAGGAGGGTCTTCAGTCAAAGAGAGTGCCAGCTCCCATGCAGAGCTACTGCAAAGTGAACAATCACCACATTCACTAAACAAAAATTTTATATGCAAAGTGAACACAATGTACAGGATTTGCTAATTAGAAACATATTGCGTAAAGTACCAAAGGCCAGCAGACTATTACACTCTCCTGGTATTTGATTCGAATCCTGTGGGTCAAGGACATGTCCCGATATAGAAATAAATGGGAGGATGCCGGGCCAAGCAGATGAATAGGAAACTGCTGGGCAAGGTTGTCTGAGAATTATTTCACTTGCAGGGCCACCCACCAACCACCGATGCCAGGGAAATTTTTCCTTCCATGATGACTATTTAAATATGCCTCATCCAATATTCAGTGCAATGTAGTCACTTCCGCTATTTGCCATGGCGTGCTACATGCAACATTTCATCTACTTGTCAAGGTGTATCTTTTTTTTTGTTCCTAAAGTCGTGAGGTAATTAGGGAGTGAAGGAAGTGCTCCTGTCTGACCAACATCTAATATAGACCCCTAGGTCCCAGAGAGCAAAGTCTATTTGCACAGTGTGCACATGTGCCCCCAGGTAGGATCCAGGTTGCTGCACACCTTGAGATGGTAATTGGGTTACTGTCATTCTTTGGCTTGTGGAGGCTCCCACTTCACATGTGAGAAGAGAAAATGATATCGCAGACCACATAATGAAGACATTATTATGCTCTACCATATTATAATATCATTCTACCTGTTTTTTTTTGGGGGGTAGCCCATGGAGCGGTGAATGTGATACACACACAAAAAAGTGCACAGAAGGGGTGCAATCTAAAGGGTCCGTCTCCCGAAGAGACAGGGCCCATCCCTGATCCCCTGGGGCGCAAGGCTCCTGACAGGGACAAGGGACTCGTGTCCACCTGCCTGAAACCAGGCGGACCCATTCCCTGTGGCCAGCAGAAGCTGACCCCCGAGCACAAGGTACAGCTGCTCCTTTCCCCTCCTGCAACTGATAAAAACAGATACTGCACTTGGTCTTAGCCAAAAGACAGAGAATATAATTCTACCTGTGGTTCACCTAAATCAAGGTATGACTCCCCAGCCATATCACAATAGACCATCTAGTCTTTTGGCCACTAGGGTTCTATAGGTGGCCTGCTTATGGAAACACAAATCCAAATGGATAAATGTCTGGTCTCTTTGTGGGGTCTTAAGGGTTACCTTGGAGCGAGCCGAGCTCTTGGCAGCACATTGCGGCCTGTGGTCAGACTGTCAGCTGGCGTCTGTCAGGGACAATATCTATCCTGGGACAATGAGCTTCAGCACTGGTGCAGGAAGTGTGGAGAGCTCAGAGCTTTCCTCTCTTTGTTCTGCCTACAAGAGATCGGGAAGGAGTCCCCCCCCACCCTGGTTTACACATCCCTGATCCATACAGGGGGTCCATCTCCTGGCTTTTTATTAAGACACTTACAGGGTGACAGCTGATAAGAGCCACTTGGCTCCATCCTTCTTCGCCTACCTGCAATAATAGCACACACCCTGTCTTATCCTTGTTCTTCTTTTGTCTTTTAATAGCCTTAACAAGCACTTTGGGTCCTCTAATTGTCATAACATCTGCTGATAAAGTCATCATTTTATAGCCTATTTAGGAATGCTGTTGTTAAGTAAGGGGGTGTTATGGCTAGGTCAGGTTATTACAATGTGCAGGGTCATTGGAGCTCATTGTAAATACATTTTATATTGTACACTAATTCAATAAAATTGGGAATGCAGCACATTTAATTCTGAAATATATATTTGTCATTGGGCATCCATGCTGATATGACAAAGAATAATTTTTAATTATCCTATAAATCCCCCCCAACACCCCCACCTCAAGTCTTATATTTGCCCATTCCTGCTCCACTAAGATCTTTGCTGTGCTGCCACTCAGTCTCTTTGCTAAAAGTCTCCCAGGTTGGGTTCTTCTTCTTCTCCTTATGTGCCTCCACCTCCATTCATTTCTATGACAATGCCATCTATTGTTCACTCCAACGGTAGATACTTTTCAGTGGGAATTGCTTGGAAGAAGCGGAACCTGACCGGTAGACTTTTGGTGAAGAGACTGTGTGCTTCCCAATGTGCCAAACAGTGAAGATCTTGGTGGAACCGTTGCAGGAATACCAAAGATATTGGGAATGAGGGTGTTGAGGAGAGGTGCCATTTTAAGGATAAGTGGGCCTTCCTTATCTCAGTAGTGATAATATAACAGTGAAGGACTATCTAGACAGTTCTAGCTCATGCTCTTACAGTATTATCAATATTATAATTATGCTGCTCATGTCCAGAGGAGTCTACAGTGTAGCCATGATAAGCCCAACACTGATGTTTAAGCAGAGATTATGACTATTGCTGGTTGCAGGATCCAGTGCTACAACCAGAATGCAGATATCTCCTGGTCTGTCTATGCATTGGCGTCCCGAGGCCATGATGTCACCACGCACTTGCGCGGCCATCTACTTGAAGCCTGCTGGTGGCCATCTTGGTGGTGGATGCCGGCAGAGAGAGGAGGGGATGTTCACCTGGCAGGATGAGGTATGCTGCAAGGTCCCCTCCGCTCTTCTGACACTGTCAGGCTCTCGGTCCATGACCGAGTGCCCGACTTTTTAGAGGGGGTGACACCCCCCTTGTGACACCACTGTGTCTATGATAAGCCCAGATCCCACAGACAATAAGTGCCCTAGTTGACTTGGGTAGGGATAAGGGGGATGACCCAATGCAATGTTTAGGCAGGGATCAAACCATTTTAGGGCACTTCCAGGAAGCGATAACAAGGGCCCCTGAAGTTGAAAATGCTGACTATGGCTCAAACAGTTTTTAGAATTGTTGGATTATCCCCATGTGTCCCTGTCAATCCTTGCTTCTTAAGAGGAAAGAATACAAGCAATGCTTTGCGCCACTGGGGGAGTCACATGAGAAACAGGCAAAGGTGCCAATGCTTAAACAGAAAGGCAGATGTCCCCCTACTGATCTATGAAGAGCTCAGGTCCCAAAGACAACAAGCACCTTAGCTCACCGGTCACCACCAGTGGCCCCCGGGCCTCTCTGATGCCGTGCAGGCTGGGCCATCATTGAAGCAGTATGGAGGCTCCGGGGCTGTCTCTCACTGACTTAAGCAGCGACTGTCACAAGGAATGCGCAGCTCTCAGTACAGTGCGGGCTCTACGGGAGGCGGGGCATCTCGTCAGTACCCGAAGCAGGCTGCAGGACATAGAAAAAGCGGGGAGAACCCAGGTAATAGTGGCTCAGTGTGGGGGGAGGGGAGGCACGGGGATGGTTGGGGGCAGTGCTGAAGCTAGGGGGGGCATGTGCAGCCGGCAGGGCCAGTGGCAGATTCGGTAGGGGGGGAAACAATTAATATTATTACTGGGCTGGGGCGGGCGGCACCCCTCCCTCCCTCCACCAGCACTGCTACTCCTGCAGGCACACCCGCACCTATGTATGTATGTGTATATATACTGTATACTGTATGTATATATAGATATAGTCTCATATTTTTTGTTTCCTCATCTATGTATATATATAAGGGGAATAAAGAGGGCATCGGTGGAATGTTTCATAGCAGTCATTTAGAAGAGATCACTACACCCATCCAGAGGTTATTGCACTCAGTTCTTTATAGACATTTGTAGGTATGACTGCATTTTCCATACTTATTGTCCTCTAAACCCCTATGAATAACCATACTCATCATCATCTGACCGTACAATTTCTGTACAATCAACTTTAGATGTACCAAAACTATGTAATATGTTGACCTACCTAAAGCTATCCGATCAATTTGTATCCAATCAGGCAGACTCTTGCACTACATAGTTGTTGGTAGGCCAAAATGTACTCCTGTGACCCAAAGTCAGCATCTAGTAGGCTACTGCCCACTAGATCCTGACAATGCAGAGCCACGCTACAGCCTGGAAAGATCCTGACAATATTGTCTACCTGATTGACAGCTTGCTCTGCCTCCCTAGAGCCAGAGCCAACAGGGCCCGCTCCTCCCCTGTCTGTCCCTCCAATGAGCACTGCAGGAGCAAAGAGGGGAGGGGGGAATCCCTGCGGGGAGCAGGGACTGACAGTCTCTGCTTTCTGAAGGGAGAAAAACGTATGTGATCTCTCAGATCGCTCAGCTCTCGATCTATAGAGGCGACTTGTGACAGCTGCAGCTGTCACAAGTCACATTCCAGCTCAAAGTATTGGGAAGAGTACGTTTTACCCTCCCAATGTTTCTCCTTCAATTGCTAGCACTTGTGCCTTGTAGCACTGGGGTCTTCTGTTCAAATCCTGGCCAGGGAACTATCTGTATGAAGTTTTCAAGTTCTCCCTATGCTCGTATTGGGTTTCCTCCCACACTCCAAAGACATGCTGGTTGGTATGTAGTATGTGCATGTATGCATGCATGTGAGATAGGGACTTTGGGCTGGCCATACACTGCTCAGATTTCAGCCAAGTCCTGCTGACGTGGCTGGAATCTAAGCAGTGTGTGGCCCCGTTGGCACCCATCCATTCTTGGTCAAACAGTGACTGCAACCAATCAGCTGCGGGTATTCTGACAGTGGCAAACTTGCCCCTGTCATAATACAATAACTCGGCGGAGGGGTTACCCCATCCACCCTGTTTGATGTGCATTGAGAAATTGAGCACTTTTTCTTGTTCAGCCCAGGAGCAGGGGCGCCCTGAGGCCGGGTGATGGCGTAATCGCGCACTCATCTTCTTGACACCTGCTGGTGGCCATCTTGGTGATGGACGCCGTCAGAGGGAGGAGGGGACGTTCACCCGGCGGGATGAGGTATGCTGCCGGGTACCCTCCTCTCTCCTGACACTGTTGGGATCTCGGTCAATGACCGGGTGCCCGACTTTTCAGAGGGGGGCGACACCAAAATGACTGTCAGTCATTTTGGTGTCACCCCTCCAATGGTGGCACCTGGGTGCGGGCTGCAACCCCCTTGTGACGCCACTGCCAAAGGGGTCCCCCTGATGTCGTGCAGGCCCATACAAAATTTTGCTATGGGGCCCTGTGATTTCTAGTTACGCCCCTGTTAGTAATGTAATTTATATAGCAATAGGCATTGACATTTTTTAAATATCATCAAGTTGTAGATCATGTGCTAGGGCAAAGTCTTCCCAAATCTACATTGCTGCCGAGAAGGTGGAGTACTTCCATGCTGTCTCAGAAAAGCCAGATTAATCAGCAGATGATATCACCAGGGATTTCCTCTTTCCTTGTAATAATGAGGCCTGCTATCACACATTACGCAAACTCATCTATTTTTTTAAGACAGTGTTTAACAAAGTGCTTACTAATGTGAAGTCCACTAAATATCCATGGTAATCCAATAAATACACTGCCTGACCACAAAAAAAAAAAGGTCACACACTCTTATATTTCATTGGACGGCCTTTAGCTGTGATTATACCACACATTCGCCATGCCATCGTTTCGATAAGCTTATGCAATGTCACAACATTTATTCCCATTCAGAGTTACATAAAATTTTCACCCATATCTTGTAGTGATGATGGGAGAGTCGGAC
Organism: Nanorana parkeri; assembly: GCF_000935625.1. NCBI lineage: Eukaryota > Metazoa > Chordata > Amphibia > Anura > Dicroglossidae > Nanorana > Nanorana parkeri. The sequence goes on from NW_017306914.1 coordinate 462,718, forward strand.
CGCTGCATAAGGTCTTCTCCAGCACATCCCAAAGATTCTCAATGGGGTTAAAGAAGAATTAAAGTATTTTTGCCATATATCTACTGCTAGTAAGCAGTAGATATATTACCCAACATGAAAAAAATCAAAAGGTGGCAAACACCAGCAAATTCCCCTGAGTCAGCGGCGCTCGCTCACGCTGTAGAAGTCCCGTCTCCTGAACACTGTGAAGGAGGAAGTGTGGGCGGGTGCATGCTCAGTACAGATCGTCGGAGGAGAGCACCGCTGACACTGAATAGATGCAGCGGTGGAGCTGGGAGTGCGCATGTACGACAGACTCCGTGGGACCCGAGGAGTTTGCGGTGGATCAGAGACCGGCACCAGCGCTGGAAGGACTTTAAAAAACGAGTGGAAGGAAGAAGCTGTTTGGATCAAGAGGCATCACACAAGGTAAGTCCTTAAAGCAGTATTGTGGGGATTCTAGCTTTAATGTCACTTTAACCCCTTCGTGACGGGAGACGCACACTGTACGTCCAGCCACAAAGGGACCAAATGACTCGTCACGTACACTGTACGCAGGGATCTCAAGTCTCCCTGATGTTCAGGGAGTCTCCCTCTTTTGGACAGCAGCTCCCTGATGTCCGCGAGAGAGGCATTTTCTCCCTGAAAGGTTTACTCTGAGTAAACCTTTCTGGTAAGATATCAGTGGGTAAAGTTTCAGAGTGAGGCTTGCTCCTGGAGGAAGGTCATGTGATATCTAGAGTAGCCTCAGAACGAGGCTTGCCTCCTGGAAGGTCTGGACTATGGTGGCCAATCCATGTGTGACAATGATGTCTCATGCTCCCTGAACCACTTTCCACAATCTGAGCCCGATTAAAACCTGACATTGTCGTCTTGGAATATGCCCAATGTGCCATCAGGGAAGAAAAAACCCATTGATGGTAAAACCTGGTCATTCAGTATATTCAGGGGGGCAGCTGACCTCATTTTTTGGGCACATAACGTTGCTGGACCTGGACCTGACTAACTGAAGCAACCCCAGATCATAACACTTATCCAGTGGAAGGCTCTGACCTATTTGCTTAGCTACATTCAGGTGGTGACTTCTTTGGGCCAGGCAGCGTATGTTTTCCTCCAGTTTTTAAATAAAATGTAAGTCTCATTTGTTGGGACTCTAGTTGTTTGTGCTGAAATTTTTTGTAAGATGTCTGTAAATGAAGGCAGTATGGGTTGTGCGGGTTAGCCAACTGTCCAATTTTGTTCACTAGTTTTATAATGTCTGTGAAGGTCCTTATTCATCCAGGTCATGATATATCTGTAAAACAAATAAGTCAAGGCAACTGGACATGCTGTATTTTTCTTGAAGACGTTTCTCAATTCAGAAATCTGTTGCCTTGACTTATTTTTTTGACGGATAGTTTTATAATGTTTCATAAATGTGAAATTCCAATAACATCAATATCTACAGCAGAGCAATATACTGTAACAGCAAATGTCATAGTCAGGCCAATGTCAGGGCATTATTTTTCCCACAGAAACCAACAACCAAGCGAATATTCCTCTTCACTAACTTTTTTACTTGACTAACTCATGATAGAGTGTGGAGGTGCCTCCCCCATTTAGGTCTTCTAGTTTTATAAGTCCCTTCTGCATTTACCAGTCCCGGCCTCAGCATGGAAGAGAAATGGTGGTGTAGTGGTAGCTGCAGTAGGTGTGAACGGTGTCGATTACTAATGGAACTTCTGTTCACCTTACCCTTTGGCCAAGCTGTCACCTCACCAGCTATCTCCTTGGCCAAGCTAGCACCTCACCCTCTATCTCTTTGGCCAAGCTGGCACCTCACCCTCTATCTCTTTGTCCAAGCTGGCACCTCACCCTCTATCTCTTTGGCCACGTCGTCACCTCACCCTCTATCCCTTTGGCCAAGTGGTCACCTCACTCTCTATCCCTTTGGCCAAGTCGTCACCTCACCCTCTATCCCTTTGGCCAAGTCATCACCTCACCCTCTATCTCTTTGACCAAGTCGTCACCTCACCCTCTATCTCTTTGGCCAAGTTATCACCTCACCCTATATCTCTTTGGCCAAGTCGTCACCTCACCCTCTATCCCTTTGGCCAAGTTGTCACCTCACCCTCTATCCCTTTGGCCAAGTCATCACCTCACCCTCTATCTCTTTGACCAAGTTATCACCTCACCCTCTATCTCTTTGGCCAAGTTATCACCTCACCCTATATCTCTTTGGCCAAGTCGTCACCTCACCCTCTATCCCTTTGGCCAAGTCATCACCTCACCCTCTATCTCTTTGACCAAGTTGTCACCTCACCCTCTATCTCTTTGGCCAAGTTATCACCTCACCCTCTATCCCTTTGGCCAAGTCATCACCTCACTCTCTATCTCTGTGGCCAAGTTGTCAACTTACCTTCTATCTCTGTGGCCAAGTTGTCACCTCACCCTCTATCTCTTTGGCCAAGCTGGCACCTCACCGTCTATCTCTTTTGCCAAGTTGACACCTTACCCTCTATGTCTTTCTGGACCTGATGAGCACATCATTTTTCGAATAGGTAATAAGTTAATAAAGGGTCAATATGACGATCAATTTCGACCGTAGTGACAATAAAAACTGAAGGAGCAGGATGGAAGATTTTTGTTAAATGGAGGAAATTCTATCAGAATGTGTTTTTCGGGAAACTCTATTAATTTAATATGTTCAAATCAAACTCATTTCTAACAATGTTCATCAAGTCTCTGATGACATAATCGAATGTTCTTATGAGATTATTCGTATAACATTTGTATGAAAAAATCTATCAGTGTATGGCAAGATTTTTTTTTTTCAGATTTGGAAACTACAATCACAGAAATAACATAAAGATCCTTGTTCTTGTGTTAAAGCTTTGTGAACTGAGCCTATAGTGGTAAATTTACTGTGTCTATCTAGTGCAGTGTTCCTCTACATTTCAATCACAGAACATTTTAAAAGTATGCAAAATCTCAAGTCACCCCAGTGTAAAATATGTTACACACATCAAATGCAAAGAAAATTATGTGGGATCCCCTCCCCCCAAATCAATACCAACCCCATATTCTAGACAAGGTATGGAATATATCGGTGGACCCCAGCCAAAAAAAGAAAAATACGGCGTGGATATTCCCCCTTCACATCAGAAACCCCCCTATACATCAGACATAAAAGTCCCCCCTCCACATCAGAGTTCACCTTTACATCAGAGCCCCCCCTTTAGCAACATCTGAAGGCACCCCTGACAAAGCCAGATGGCACCCCTGGGTGCTACGGCACCCTGGTTGGGAAAGTCTGATCTATTGATATTTAATGAAACACATTTGTATATACTGTACCATGAAGTGGAGCCGATAGAACCAAGGTCCAGGGCAGATGATTGGAGTGCCAAGACATACTGACACTATTGCAGTCAGTATCGGTTCAGTTCCATTCAGGTATAGTGACCAAGCCTATGACCACCATAACACAAGATTTTCTCATGACTGCCAACCAATGGCATCTAGTTATCTAGTTACCAATTAGGATACAACCAAAAGTTCCCAATCTAAATAAGCATACACACATACACATAAACACATTTTATTAATCAGCAGTGAAAGTAATTATTTAACAACATTTATGCTCAGAATTGTCTGTTCTCCAAAGGTTTTCAGTGCTACGAGTTTTCCATACTCTATGATGCAAATGTTATATTACTTTCAAGCCTATTGTAATCTATATACATAAAACCCTTGTGCAGCACTTCACTGAATGAATCATCAGTAAAAACATTTCTGAGTGGTTCTTGACTCAACGAGTGCTTAACATCGGACTTGAATCTGAATCTGAGCCAAACAGCTAAATATAAAGTTTAACTTTACATATGGAAACCTTTTTTATTCTTTCAAGTAGGTGTCATTCTGTTTAGCTGCTCCTGTGATCCTCTGCCATAATGCATAGGCAGTGGGATGACACCACTATTGTGGGCTTCAATTCTTTATATGCTTGAATATTGGACCATCAGCAAGGATCATTACAAAGCAGAAGTCCTCTCTGTTTTCTACCCTCCAATGAGCGACATAAATACTCCCCCTTCAACTCTCCTTTCAGGGGCAAAACCAGTTCAGGTGTCAACCGGGGGGGAACGTCATTACATATGCGTGTGACGTCATTACGCACAAGCTTAATGCTGTCACGTGCACTTCACTGCCAGGCAGCCATCTTGGTGATGGGTGCCAACAAAGAGAGAAGGGGACATTCATCCGGTGGGATAAGGTATGCCGCCGGATCCTCTCTCATGCAGCCGTTGGGCTCTTGGTCCATGACTGTCAGTCATTTTGATGTCACCCAGTGCGGGCCCCCTTGTGACGCCTGTGTCTCCTTGTCTGAAGACACATTAGAATGGTAGAGCATTGCCTCACTGGCTCACAATTTAAAACCGGACCAGTGGAACTACAGTTTCTCTTTAAAGTGCATCTAAACCCCAAAGGAAAAATGTAATATATTGCAGCCTACCAATTCTTAGATGTGGCAGCTGCATTAGTTTTCTTCCGGTCTGGTAGGAATGTTAGGAGGGACCCCCGATGTAGAAAAAAAAAAAATGTATGACCTAAAGGGTCTGGTATGACGTTTGAGGGGGAACCCCAACGCCCAAAAATCAGAAAAAAAATGTGGGGTCCCCCCTAAAATTCCATACCAGTTCCTTAATCCGAGCCTAGCTGGCCTGGCAGGGCAGGAAAGGGGGGGGAATGAGCGAGCGCCACCCCTCCCTGCATCAAAGCAGGCCACATGCCCTCGGCATTGGGAGGGTGCTTTTCCAGGGGGGAAACCAATGTCAATCATGATGAACGACGACTCACTGAAATAAAATTAATCCCGCCACTCGCAGGACCCAACCGCTCCCGACAAACTGCCGATTCACACTATATACGTTGGGGCTTCCCTGGCCATTGTTTCCAGCCACCCCTGACGCAAGACAAGGCAATTAGCCTTGTCAAGGACAGACTCGGTTCACATCACCATCTTGCAATTGAAACATGTTGGTGTGTGGCAAAAAAAAAGAACGGCATGGTGTACTTTTTTTTCAGTGCAGTGGGATGGGATGCTGATAAGCCGCCTTGCACCCCACTGTACCCCTATAACTGAATGAAATGGAATAACTCCATGTAATTAGTCAAAGTCTTATCACCCCTAATATTAAATTACAACAGCTTTTCTTCCCCTGCATTGTATTGGCTTTTTGATGAATGCGGTCATTAACTTGTAAGCACAATATTCAGCACAAACATAGTACACAATGACATTTTATAACAACAGAGAGAACATTGAAGTCATATCCAGTAAACACTACTTATAGGACTGCATGTTATAATGTCCTGTTCTGTTTTTCATTGAGTTTTCTCAATTACTACCCTTGTCTTGAATCAGCGTGAATCATCTTTTTTATTATATTTTGGAGGGTAGGACTCAAAGGTGCTTATTTTGTTCAGGTGAGAACATTGCTAGTAATTACTAGACCAATTAGAATGGTGGCTATAGGAATTTGACTGCTGGGGGATAGGGAAGTCAAGGTAAGGAATGAATATAACTTGAGTCCCAGGGTATTCAGAATCGGGACATCTAGAAGCAATAAGGCAGGTCACCCACAGTTCAGGCCGAAAGGTTTGGAGGTTATGTAACCTTCCCTAACCTCCCGCCACTGGGTGCACATCATGTGCCTTTCTACTCAGCAATCATGAAGGTGAGCCTCAATTGTATGGAGTTTGCATGAATTTAAAATGTATTACAGTCCAAGAAACATTCAGTACATCCCTGAAATACATGCACATTCCTCCATGTTTTGTCTATTTGCAAGTACAGAAAATGCCTGTTGATCTCTCAGGAAGCCTGTGTGCTCTTTACTTCCATTTTGAACTGACAACACAGTGTCTGAAATCCCAACCAGTGTTGACAGTTCTGCCTCCTGGACTACAGAACTTCCCTCCAATCCCGCTGGGTCCGTCTTCAAATACATACATTGATTTCTTTCCCAGCATAACAATGCTCCTGCCTTGACTCCCAAGCGCCTGCCCACACCCTGTGTATAGCAAAATAACTCTTGGGAGATCTATTCCTGGGTGCATGCCTTCGTCATTTGGAAATTACCTCCCAGCAACGTCCCCTGCAAGAATTTTACAAACCTGGTTATGATGCCACATGGAGTAATAAAGCTGTTTGCCACTACAGGAACCAGTGAAAGAAAAAGAAATGTTGGGACGTGCTCTTGAGGGGAAGAGGGAGGTTTAGGGGTAAATTTGGGTAATGCCTGAACATATACTTTAAGGTAGATTCAGCTTCATAATGCAAACTGATATATGATGTGATGGTTCTTAAATGATTCTGTGCATTAGTTCCTGTTCTGCACACCCGTCCTGTGTCCATTATAAGTGGGCATTGGTCTCCTTGTAAGATTTCTAACTTATTTTATATTATACAGAGGATAACAGAAGGTCCTAGGCCGCTGAAATATGGGCAGGAAGGCCCAAAATTCCCATGTGGATGGGAACAGAGTTAGGGACTATGAAAGGGGGATCTCGCTGTTGGACTATCCAACACATATTCAGTCAAGGCAATGACTCAGACCACTCAGATCAATGTATAAGAACATTTTAACTTTTGAATGGAACAACCATGGAAAGGAATGCTGTCATGAGGAAAACATTGAACCTGCTTTTGTTGACCCTTCCTACTGAAATTGCTACTGGCTTGGTTGGCGTGTTGATGTTCTTGCATCATTACCTATGTTTCTTTCCCTGAAAGAGTTTGAGTAAAATATGGCATCAGTGGTCAGTGGGAATATGTTTCAGAGGTTAGTGGGAGTGATAAATGCCCCAGCATCAGTGGTCAGTGGGAGTAAAAAAAAGCCCCCAGTGCCCTGGCACCAGAGGTAGTGGGAGTAATAAATGCCCTGGTGCCAGTGGAATTTTTGAAGCTCCCCTTTATTATGGTTAGTGGGATCCTGAATGCCCCCTCTCAGCATTGGTGTCAGTGGGATCCTAATGGTCAACCAAGCAGTGGTGTCTTTAAGATCCTGAACGCAACCCCCCTTTCCCTCCACACACACAAACATTGGTGTCAGTGGGATCCTAATGGTCAACCAAGCATTGGTGTCTGTAAGATCCTGAATGCAACCCCCCTTTCCCTCCACACAAGCATTAATATTAGTGGGATCCTGAATGTCCCCCCAAGCATTGGTGTCAGTGAGATCCTGAATGTCCCCCCAACCATTGATGTCAGTGGTATCTTAACTGTTTTCTCAAGCATCGATGTCAGCGGGATCCTATGTATCCCCCATAAGATCTCCCCCTCCCCAGCCTTGGTGTCAGTAGGATCCTAATTGTCTCTCCAGACATTGGTGTCAGTAGGATCCTAAATGTCTCTCCAGGCATTGGTCAAAGTTTGGGGATTGCTGATCTAGATAGTGTGAAGGCACAAAGAAGCAATAGGAAAGTTTCTCCTTCTCTTAGTTGCCATCTTTAGGCCCTAAAATATTGCACTGGCTCTGAGTATTCTGCAAGAGGAAAAAGTCCCACCTAAACAATAGTGGCTCTGTGCAGTATTCAAAGTGATCTTGGAAAAACCTAAATGACTGGAAGCAGCAGGGATGCTCACACCCACCAAGCTGAAATTAAGCAGAAGCCCTGCATTACTTTGAGAGAACACAGAGCACAAATAATATATTAGCATTCAGCGCGGAAAATCCAGTTCTGTAATTTATGCTGTAACACTTGGCTTCCAACATCGAAAGCAACATCTTGGCTTCCAACATCGAAAGCAGTAAAAGCAGCAAGGTCCTAAAGTGTCAATGAACTGTCTCTAACACTAAAGCCCCATACACACTCTTAACCTACAACCCTTACCCTAACACTTAACACTTCATCTTCCCCATAATCCTAATCTTAACCTCTCTTTACTAAAGTGCACCCTGAACTCTTAGACTCCTGCCAACACTTAACCCCTGCATACCTTCCAATTTTCTGAGATGAAAAAGAGGGACACCTTCCAGCACAATGTATTTAGGCAATGGACTCACCCTGCTTCCAGTTATGTGGACCATTAAGAAGTGATATGCCAAAAATATTTGGTTAAACACAGAATTGTCTTTTTTCGCTGTTACTTTTCTTTTATATTGACTTTTCCAAATGGCAAACAAGATAATAAAGACATAAGATGAAGGTTTTAGGGCAGAATAGCACTTTTGGTTGTTAAAGAGTTGCATAGATGTACATCAGACCAAAAAGAAGGACAACTGAGGAGGAGGAACGAGGGACAGAGGGGTTTTGGTTCCAAATGAGGGACAACTGGAAGGTAGATACCCTGAAGTAAGTCTTTATAGCTTCGACCTCCCCCAAAACTTAACTCTAAACCTTGTC
>NW_017306914.1:471121-488563 GCF_000935625.1 Nanorana parkeri
CTAACCAGACTAAACCAAGCCCCTACAAAGATACCTAACGGTAAAAACCCATCTTCTGCTTACTCACTATCCCAGGCACCAGAAGCCTGTGCTCCAAGTTCTCACACAATCTGAGGTAGAGGATAGTTGAACCAGCAAGCATGATCTCATTTTCATGCAGTGGCGGAACTACCACCATAGCGACCGATGCGGTCGCTATGGGGCCCGCGGCACTGAGGGGGCCGGGATCCCCACTGCTCTCCCCTGCTTGTATGGGCTGAGGCAGCGGGGATCCGAAAAAAAAATGGACGGCGGAGGAGCCGCTGCCGCCCTGAAACTAACAGGAGGACAGCGGCTCCACTCTATCATCGTGATCGAGCGGCAGGCGGGGAGGAGAGCGGAGCCGCTGTCCTGTCAGTTTCAGGATGACAGCGGCTGTGTGCGTGGCCGAGCGGAGGATTGGTAAGTATCATTATTATCATATTTACCGATCCTCTGTGTGCAGCACAAACACTGGAGTGATCGTCTGATCACTCCAGTGTTTGTATATAACTGGGGACACATAGTACTATGTATCCCCAGTTATGAATGAATAGGAGGCGATTTACATCACCTCCTGTTCATTCATGAATTTCTCAATGGGGAGAAGCACTCAGTACAGAGGCTCCTCCCCATTGAGAATCTGCTTGATTGTAAATATCTTGCTATCAGCAGTTTGTGAATGAATGGGAAGCCTCTTTACTGAGTGCTTCCCATTCACTGTGCTGAGGCCGCTGAAAAAGACATTGAGGACTCTGTGTCCTCAATGTCTTTTTCTATTTCAAAAGAGAAATGTCAGGGGTCTGTTTAGACCCCTAATATTTCCCCGAAGCCCCCCCCCCAGTAAAATAATAATAAATAATAATTAAAAAATAAATCAAAAATGTGTAAATAAAAAAAGCACAAACCCCCCCTCCCCCACACACACATAACATACACGTGCACCATATTGTGGTGTATGCCAGGCACATGCGCTGCAGTGCATTGTTAGAACGCATCGCAGTGCATGATTTTTTTCTTTAGTAAAAAAACATTAATTTAACTGTGGCAGCGCATGACAAAGCTTTGTGACGCATTGCCTTGCGTTACCTTGTGTTGTAATAAAATATACGCCTGTATCATTTTATCACAACATGTTATGCCATATACATTCTATGATTGCTGTAGATCAGTGGTGGCCATCTTACATGAACTAGGGGGCCACAAGTGAATGGCATCACCAAAAGGCCACACAGGAGAGGGTCAGATACTGTGGGCATGTTACAAGAGAGGGTCAGAGACAACAGGTATATTGCAAAAAATGGTCAGAGATGGCAGGTGTGCTACAAGAGAGGGTCAGAGACAACAGGTATATTAGAAAAGATAAAAAAGAGTGAGTTTGTCTCTTGGCAGTATGATTTCTGTCACACAATCCTCCAGCAGGAGTAATATATTCTTGTAAAATCTCTACAGCTTTTGGAGGGTCTGCTCGTCAGGAAGACACTGGGTTCTTGTCATATACATAGAAGATACTATATATCTTCCATGTATATTACAAAAAACGGTCAGAGATGGTAGGTGTGCTACATGAGATGGTCAGAGACTGCAAACATACTATAAGAGATGTTGGAGACTGAGGACACACTTCAGCAGATAGTCAAAGACTAGAGACTCATTACATAAGTCTGCTAGGGATCACTGTTATTGCAGCTTCTTGACACATAAATGCTTCTACATGTGTGCTCCCTACAGCACCAATAAAAAAAACTACAAGTCCCATGAGTCATTGCAAGGCTCTGACAGCCACAGACATGACCCACAGAGGCAGAGTGAACACAGACCTATCTTCACAGGTCCCAATGGCCACATTGTGTCCCAGTATGTTTTAAAGGGCCCCTGGGCAGCAGCTTGGCCACCAGGGTTGTAGATTCAGCAGTGGATGATAGGTTGTGAGCAATTGTAACAATGCAATTTATATATTTCCTGTTACAATTGCTCGTTGGAATCCTGGATCTGTAATGTCACTTTACTTCAATGTCACTTTACTTTCTGTTCACATGTAACTTTTATTATCTGTCTTGAATTGTATTGTGATTGTGATTGTAATGTCTTCCCTATATTGTAAAGCGCTGCGCAAACTGTTGGCGCTATATAAATCCTGTATAATAATAATAATAATCTGTGTATAGGCTGTCACAGTAATGGCATCATTTGGGTAATTCTCATCATTAGGACAGCATTGTGGTGGAAACTCCATTTCCTGTTGCAGGTGCTGGCAGGAGGAAACCTAAATGTTAGCTGGAAATTATTTTTCTCTGTGCTATGTATAAATATCACTTTCATGTATAAAGTATGTGGTATGTGATGGTTACATCACAGGGAAGTGTACACTGAAAAAAGTCACTGAACATGTTCGTAAGCAAGGAACGTCACATAGGACATGTTTAAAAAAACACCTTTCTCAAATGTTTCTGTGGACACAATGGAACAAGATGACGTTAGACTTTCATTATTTGAATAAGATCATGTTAGACTTTCTTCATGTCTGCCCTGAAGCAAATGTATGATTTCCGCTGTAGTAATACTCGTCTGTCAAAGAGATTGCCTTTAATGTCTGAAAGTGCTGGGACTAAGTACTAAGTAGGAAATTATACTTTACCGACCTGCAAATAACTGTGAAATTGTTCAGCTAAATTCTCTAAAACACCAAACCTTTTATTTTGTTTTATTTGATGTTTTTTACAATCAAAAATGAACTTTTCAATTCTTTGAAAGCATTTCCTTGGCACTTGTAACTCATTTCCAGACTGTTCAAAAAATATGTATTTTCCCTCTTAATCCACCCATCCCTATCGAATCACAAATCTTTATTAAAAATAATAAAGTAAAGACCGCACTTGCCTGAAACAGTGGTCACATGACACACTGGGTCTAATTTCTTCTCCTTCATCTCCTCCTTCTCCTTCTTCCCTTTCTCCTCCTTTTCCTCCTTCTCCATCTCCATCTTCTCTTCCTTCTTCTCCTTCTTTTCCTCCTTCTCCTTCCCCTTCTCCTTCTTCTCCTTCTACTTCCCCTTCTTCTCCTTCTTCTCTGTCTCCTTCTCTTTCCCCTTCTTCTCCTTCTCCTTCCCAGTCTCCTTCCCCTTCTCCTTCTTCTCCATCTTCTCCTGCTTATTCTCCTTCCCCTTCTTCTCCTTCTCTGTTTCCTTCTCCTTCCTCTTCTCCTTTTTCTTCCCTGTCTCCTTCCCCTTCTCCTCCTCCTCCTCCTCATTTTCCTTCTCCTCCTCCCTTTCCTTCTCCTTCACCATCTTCTTCTTCTTACCCTAGACATAAAGAACAAGTTTTGTGACATCATGGGGTGGGGGTGAGTGGGTAGCAAGCCTAATGGGGAGAACGGAGGAGACCAGCAACGCTTTTTACAGGGCAGCCTTCGGCAGAGCCGCGGTCCTTTCCCTGGGTTTGAAGAAGCCGGTGGTTCCTGTAGGTGCCACTCGTCTTGGAGCAGGAGGGTGCATTTTGTGCTGAATGCACCCTACATGCTATTGCCAGTTTTGGATCCTGACACAACACCGGGAATTAGGCTTTACGGGGGCGCCTGTAGGCAAGTGCCTACTCTGCCTAATGGTAAATCTGGGCCTGAGACCGCCATTATTACAGACCCTTTACAAATCAATGTTCCCTATCCCACTAGTGGCTGCTGAGAATCAAGAGCTGCACAATAATTACCAAAGGACTGCATGTTGGGCACTAGACACTAGAAGGAGGCCAGACATGCAGATACACCCAATGCTAGACCTTCCTGTCTTCTATAAACATGGAGGGATACCTTGATTAATTGTTTCTATGTATCTTGTGCAGAGCCAGGAGATTCTCAATGCAGAAAATTCCAGCTAATCAGGGTGCTGGCAATGGTACATATCAGACAACGTTATCTAGCCTGCCCAATCACTACTCTCCCCAAGAATTGGGGACTCAACTAGTGGCGTCTGTAGGTACTTTATACCATTGCCCAATCCTACAAAAAAAAGGCTAAATAAGACAAAGGGACACCTTCCTGGCACTTAGCAAGAAGCGCTTCTCATTGGTCAGAGTGGTCAGGTGACAGTGCTGACCAATGAGTGCGTGACGGCATGCACCATCTAAAGCTGGCCATACACCAGTAAAAATTTTAATTAAAACAAAATTGTTTTTGGAACATTTGTTTAGCCACTTGCTGACCGCAGTGTTTACACCCCCTTCCCATCCAGGCCATTTTTCAGTATTCAGCGCTGCTGTACTTTGACATTTATTCCGTCATGCAACGCTGTACTGAAATTAATTTTATACCATTTTTTGGGACAGATAGAGCTTTCTTATGGTGGTATTTAATCACCACTGGGGTTTTTTATTTTTTACTATATTAAGGAAAAATAACCGAAAAATTTGAAAAAAAAAACGGTTTCCCCTATATTAAATTATAAAACATTTATTATTAACCGATTTTTTTTGGTAAAATATAAAAGACGGGGTCACGTCGGGTAAATAGACACCAAACATGTTAAGCCTTACAATTGCGCGGGAAACTTAAAAAAACTACAATACCCAAAATTGACCATAGGCGACGCTTTAAAAGCTTTTACCGCTCATCAGTTTAGTGTTATCAGTGATTGATGGCCCTAAAGTTATTGCTCTCGCGGCGATATGTAACATGTGTAGCGCAATTGTCATTTTCGCGCGCTGGCGCACTGACGCGTATTTAGGTTTATATGTGTGTAAACGTGGGGGTGGGGGACTTACATTTTTTTTTTTTTTAACTTTTTTTATATGTGACTTTTATTTTTTTACACTTAATGTTATTGCTTTCACACAGGGGGATACCATCCCCCTATATAATAGCAAGGGCACACTGACAGTTCCTCTTTATGAAAACATTAGGGGTCTCTAAGACCCCTAATGTCACCTGGGGACCCCCAAAGAAGCTGGTGAAGCAGCTTCTTCTCTCTGGCAATAGCAGCCAGATGACTGACAGGTGAATGCGGAAGTGATGTATTACACATTACTTCCGCATTCACAATACGGAGGGAGGTCAGCAAGGAGGAGGATGCTGAACTCCCTCCCATCTTTCTCCTGACACCCTCCCGAACCGGTCCCGGGCCGCAGATGGGGTAGCGGATCCCGGGATTGAAGGGGAGGGTGCAGGAGGGGGGGGGGAGGCGGCGGCACTGCAGGAGGAGGAGGGGGAGCGCGCAGCCAGCACATACAAGCGATTGGCAAGCTATAGAGCCGCCGATCGTTTGTATGTCAAACAGCCGGTAACGGCTCTGCAGAACGGATGGATTTTTTCTACAGCAGAAAAAAAAAGCCGTTTCATTACGGCAACCCGCCAATGTGAGTTTGCCATCCGTCCGTTTTTTCACGGGCGGACGGCAATCGGTTAATTTTCTCATGGAAAAAAAATCGAAGGAGCAGAACGGGAGATTTTCGTTCGGGAAACTCCATTCATTTCCAAAACCAAATGTTAAAACCAAAATAAAATTTTGAACGACATTCGTCAAGTCTCTGATGGCTTTTTCGAATGTTTTGATGAGATTTTTTTGTATGAACGTTCATATGAAGATCTATCGGTGTGTGGAAGCGGACATCTATACCAATGATGGAAGCCGCTCACCTCTATAGAGGAGATGAGGAGTGCAGCAGACATTCACAATACAGGGATCTTACATATGTTCCTATAGATCAGACAGAGCTCTGAGTAAGATTCGGCCTAACCTCATGAGTTGGAATGTTTCCTAATTCCCTCGTCACGCTTTTGTTAACAAGCCGGCTCTTGTACTGGACAACGCTTTGTGCTAACAGAAGACTTCACTTCCCACGACAATTGAGCAACCGCAGAATTCAGAGATCCCGGAACTGAGCGCAGCCACCGGGGTAACAGACACATAAATACGACACAGTCAGGGGCTGATCATCGCAGTGACCTTTCAAAAAACCTTTTCAAAAGCTCAAATCGGGAGGACATATATACATGGCAGAGAGATGTAGTACAATGTGTTCAGCCGTGTTTTCCCAAGCACCGTGGAAAACAAGAAGCAGCCACCAAATAAAAGTTACAGTGTACAAAATACACCTACATAATGATACAACAGAACTTGTATCAAATAAAAACATTATTTATTTAATATCCATTTTTTTTATTTATTTATACTTTTTTATTTATTATTTATCTATATATAGAGGACTACAAATCCCAGCAATACATTATACAGCAATGCAGAATAATAGAATATGCATTTTCTACGTACTCTGTGCTGCCGCTTTGCTCCGGGGTGCCAGGCGGAGAATCTCAGGAGGGGTGTGTTGGGTCTCAGAAGGGCTGTGGAGGATCTTAGGAAGGGTGTGGAAGGTCTCAGAAGGGGGAGATGTGCAGGCCTGCTCTGTAAACAGTCACCGCGTGGTTGGAGTCGCTGCCGCTAGGTCCCCAGCAAGTGCGGCACTTTACGGGAGCCACTTCAATAAAAAAATTTAATGCGCGGGTATCGGGGCATTTTCACTAGCACAATACTGGTATCAGTTCATCGCTAATTATTATTATCATACAGGATTTATATAGCATCAACAGTGTCCATATATGTATTTATTCATTTATGATGTATTGATTATTCTTTCTTTCTTTCTTTCTTTCTTTCTTTCTTTCTTTCTTTCTTTCTTTCTTTCTTTCTTTCTTTCTTTCTTGTTATTTATTCTTTACTCATTACAGGTATGTATATAGCGCCGACAATTTACGCAGTGCTTCACATACTCTACATTCACACCAGTTCCTGCCCCAGTGGCGTCACAAGGGGGGTGCGGCCAGCACCCGGGTGCCACCATTGGAAGGGTGACTGACAGTCATTTTGGTGTCACCCCCTAGGAAAAGTCGGGCACTCGGTCACGAACCGAGAGCCCGACAGTGTCAGGAGAGAGGAGGAGAGGAGGGGACCTGGGGGCATACCTCCTCCCACCGGGTGAACGTCCCCTCCTCTCTCTGCCGGCCTCTATCACCAATATGGCCACCGGCAGGCGTCAATAAGACAACCGCCACCCCACAGCGGGGTGACCCGGTAACCACTCTGGGTGTCACCCAGCCTCGGGACGACCCTGTCCTGTCCTCAGGGAGCTCATAATTTAAGGTCCCCATCTCACATACATGCATAGTGGGGCCCATTTAGACAGAGAGCCAACGAGCCTGCCAGCCACATGCACACACATGGCCATTAAAAAAACCGCAATGCTCAGCATTTTTTTTAGTTAACAGATCTGGACGCAGGTATATTGTTTCCGATGGGGACATGCGTTCAGATCCGTAACACGAAATAAAAAAAATTTAAAAATCTGCACCCGAGTACAGTAATATATTTGACGTATGATGACTAGTGCGCGTGTACACGTGTAAATGAGGTCCAATCGACTGAAAACAGAGCAGGAGGAATGGGAGAAGACTTTTACACGTATGTGTTAGCGAGGACTACCCTGGCAGGAATCTCTTTCAGCAGCCACCTTATAAGCTGAGGCCGGGGAATCCCTTGCTTGCAGCTGCAGGTAAAGTAAAGGGGCAGTGACATCAGTGACCTTATATGACCTCAATGACGTTAACCTAATATGACCATATAAGGTCAATGACGTCAGCACAAGCATGCGGCGGCAAGGTGGGGAATTCCCCGGCCCACAGCTGATTGGGTGGGGGGCCCCATGGCATTTCCGTGTGTTGAGGAGCTCAGGATTGGACGATAGCTGAGCTAATCCCTAATGTTTATGCTTCTAAACCAGTAATGGGCAAACTCCGGCCCTCCAGCTGTGGTGAAACTACAAACCTCATCAAGCATCTGCCTTTGGAAGTCATGCCTGTGGCTGTGAGAATCCTGCAATGCCTCATGGGACTTGTAGTTCCACAACAGCTGGAGGACCAGAGTTTGCCCACCCCTGCATTAGCTTTCTTCCGTGGGTGGTGCTCCATATATGCGGCATGTTTTTGTGCCGGGAGCGCGCACAATCACGAGCCTCCTGAGACCAAGCTGACTTATTTTTTTATGTTCAGCTTTCGTAAACTAACAGATTCCCCCCCATCCACGCTAATTGGCATCAATGGCGGAATCACCTGCTGCGGCTATTGTATTCTGACAGCTGGCTCCAACCAGCTGTCAAAGTACCTGAACAGCGATTGCATCAGATTGGATCCCGGCACTGCTCGTCTGATGAGTTTCCATCCGTCCTCCTTTGATTTCTCACTTGGAGGATGTCCTGTGGGAGGCGGCAAATTGAGCCACCCACTGGGTGAATTGTGGCCGGTTCATCAAGAACCAGCCAATCAGCCAATCATCACTCAGGGTGTAGCCAGCCTAACAATTGGTAGCTGGGAGGGCCGGCTACCGATCATGTGATCACTGTGATAGCAAATGGCAGCGATCACTGCTTTTGGAACCCTTCCCTGTACTGTATCTCCCCTGCGAGGAGAGGGGGAAAAAGATACATTGTATTAATAATTAATGATATATTGTAAAACAGATACATTGTATAAATATATACAGTATATATACACTATATTGCCAAAAGTATTGGGACACCCCTGCAAATCATTGGATTCAGGTGTTCCAATCTCCTCCATGGCCACAGGTGTATAAAATCAAGCACCTCGGCATGCAGACGCTTCTACAAACATTTGTGAAAGAATGGGTCGCTCTCAGGAGCTCAGTGACTACAAGCGTGGTACCGTGATAGGTTGCCACCTGTGCAAGTCCATCCGTGACATTTCCTTAAGATCAGGGCTTGATCTAGGATGGTGTGAAGCTGGCCCTACACTGCTGACATGGCTTGAAAATTGTCCGCCGAACAATGACTGCAGTCAATCATCTGCGGTCACTGTTCAGGTATTTTGACAGCTGAAGGTGCCTCCTGTCTCACTACAATAGCCAGCAGGGAGGATTCCTCCATCCATAATGTTTAGGTGAATGGGGGAATCGGGCTGAAGGTGATACACCCTTCCCCTCCCATTCACATCGCTTGTTGCTTTTATGCACATGAAACTCTCACGGCTCTTTGAAACGAATGGGCTATGCATGGCACGTGCTACAAAGACGCTTGTGCCCTTTTTTGTATGTTTTTACACATGTGTTGCAGATACAAATGCGCCTCTAGCTTGCTGCGTTTGCATGCAAAGACGTTCAACCAATGCACCCCCCCAAAAAAGGCGCACAAACTTCTTTCATCCCCATTCACACCATAGTGTCGTGGGAACGCACGTTGCGGTGATGCCCATTCCTGTGCGTTTGCAATGGTTTGTTTCCTGCATTTGGCATGTCTCCCTGTTGATTTCAATGGGTTGCTGGATGGGCGCCAGACGCAGGACAGTAGTGCATGTAGCAAATTTTGCGCCATGTGTTCAGTATCTTTTTCCCGCGCGTTGGTGCACATTCTCAGGCGCGTGAATGTGCGAGAAAACTGCGTTTGTTTGGCTGTGCTAGGGCCGCCATTACCTAGTAATGAAACCACAAGTGAGTTCCGCGTTTGTGCATGTTCAGTGCGTCAAAGCGTGCAATGTTGTGTATTTATTATATCGTTCCGAATTTTCCGCTCACCTCACCTTTCGTAACACGCAGATCTTTGTTTACCACTCAGCCCATCAGACCACAGGAAATGAATCCGGAGGCGGGTGAATCACCTCTAGTAGAGCGTGTCTGCCCATTCACCGTCTCATACCTCGGCGTGGCGTTCCCTCCAGCGGTGAAAGGGTGCTCCGGGTAGCCTGGGGCCCCACACAGCTAATCCAAACTATATATAGAGTTCTGTAAGAGGAAAAACAAACCCATCTATAAATAGAACATGGAGTATGTGAGGAATCCGCCGGACTCTGGATGAGAATTAATAAAGACATCACCGGTCCAACACCCCACAGATCAGATTGGACAGTCGCCCATACACACCAGAGATCCGTCTCCTGAATTCCACTCCATTGTTTGAGCACTTTATGTATGATGGACGCCTGGAGACCGTGACTTCAATAGGACATGCTTGAAACTTTTTGAAAAAGTTGGGTCTGATCTATTAAATCTGACCTCCGGCCTCCCCTTCAGTCTTCTATCTGACACCCGGCCTCCCCTTCAGCCTTCTATCTGACACCCGGCCTTCCCTTCAGTCTTCTATCTGACCTCTGGCCTTCCCTTCAGTCTTCTATCTGACCTCTGGAATCCCCTTCAGTCTTCTATCTGACCTCAGGAATCCCCTTCAGTCTTCTATCTGACCTCCGGCCTTCCCTTCAGTCTTCTATCTGACCTCCGGCCTTCCCTTCAGTCTTCCATATGATCTCCGGCCTTCCCTTCAGTCTTCTATCTGACCTCCGGAATCCCCTTCAGTCTTCTATCTGATCTCCGTCCTTCCCTTCAGTCTTCTATCTGACCTCCGGCCTTCCCTTCAGTCTTCTATCTGACCTCCGGCCTTCCCTTCAGTCTTCTATCTGACCTCCGGCCTTCCCTTCAGTCTTCTATCTGACCTCCGGCCTTCCCTTCAGTCTTCTATCTGACCTCCGGCCTTCCCTTCAGTCTTCTATCTGACCTCCGGCCTTCCCTTCAGTCTTCTATCTGACCTCCGGCCTTCCCTTCAGTCTTCTATCTGACCTCCGGCCTTCCCTTCAGTCTTCTATCTGACCTCCGGCCTTCCCTTCAGTCTTCTATCTGACCTCCGGCCTTCCCTTCAGTCTTCTATCTGACCTCCGGCCTTCCCTTCAGTCTTCTATCTGACCTCCGGCCTTCCCTTCAGTCTTCTATCTGACCTCCGGCCTTCCCTTCAGTCTTCTATCTGACCTCCGGCCTTCCCTTCAGTCTTCTATCTGACCTCCGGCCTTCCCTTCAGTCTTCTATCTGACCTCCGGCCTTCCCTTCAGTCTTCTATCTGACCTCCGGCCTTCCCTTCAGTCTTCTATCTGACCTCCGGCCTTCCCTTCAGTCTTCTATCTGACCTCCGGCCTTCCCTTCAGTCTTCTATCTGACCTCCGGCCTTCCCTTCAGTCTTCTATCTGACCTCCGGCCTTCCCTTCAGTCTTCTATCTGACCTCCGGCCTTCCCTTCAGTCTTCTATCTGACCTCCGGCCTTCCCTTCAGTCTTCTATCTGACCTCCGGCCTTCCCTTCAGTCTTCTATCTGACCTCCGGCCTTCCCTTCAGTCTTCTATCTGACCTCCGGCCTTCCCTTCAGTCTTCTATCTGACCTCCGGCCTTCCCTTCAGTCTTCTATCTGACCTCCGGCCTTCCCTTCAGTCTTCTATCTGACCTCCGGCCTTCCCTTCAGTCTTCTATCTGACCTCCGGCCTTCCCTTCAGTCTTCTATCTGACCTCCGGCCTTCCCTTCAGTCTTCTATCTGACCTCCGGCCTTCCCTTCAGTCTTCTATCTGACCTCCGGCCTTCCCTTCAGTCTTCTATCTGACCTCCGGCCTTCCCTTCAGTCTTCTATCTGACCTCCGGCCTTCCCTTCAGTCTTCTATCTGACCTCCGGCCTTCCCTTCAGTCTTCTATCTGACCTCCGGCCTTCCCTTCAGTCTTCTATCTGACCTCCGGCCTTCCCTTCAGTCTTCTATCTGACCTCCGGCCTTCCCTTCAGTCTTCTATCTGACCTCCGGCCTTCCCTTCAGTCTTCTATCTGACCTCCGGCCTTCCCTTCAGTCTTCTATCTGACCTCCGGCCTTCCCTTCAGTCTTCTATCTGACCTCCGGCCTTCCCTTCAGTCTTCTATCTGACCTCCGGCCTTCCCTTCAGTCTTCTATCTGACCTCCGGCCTTCCCTTCAGTCTTCTATCTGACCTCCGGCCTTCCCTTCAGTCTTCTATCTGACCTCCGGCCTTCCCTTCAGTCTTCTATCTGACCTCCGGCCTTCCCTTCAGTCTTCTATCTGACCTCCGGCCTTCCCTTCAGTCTTCTATCTGACCTCCGGCCTTCCCTTCAGTCTTCTATCTGACCTCCGGCCTTCCCTTCAGTCTTCTATCTGACCTCCGGCCTTCCCTTCAGTCTTCTATCTGACCTCCGGCCTTCCCTTCAGTCTTCTATCTGACCTCCGGCCTTCCCTTCAGTCTTCTATCTGACCTCCGGCCTTCCCTTCAGTCTTCTATCTGACCTCCGGCCTTCCCTTCAGTCTTCTATCTGACCTCCGGCCTTCCCTTCAGTCTTCTATCTGACCTCCGGCCTTCCCTTCAGTCTTCTATCTGACCTCCGGCCTTCCCTTCAGTCTTC
The DNA here is from genome assembly GCF_000935625.1 of Nanorana parkeri. Lineage (NCBI taxonomy): Eukaryota > Metazoa > Chordata > Amphibia > Anura > Dicroglossidae > Nanorana > Nanorana parkeri. The sequence continues at coordinate 483,347 of NW_017306914.1, forward strand.
TATCTGACCTCCGGCCTTCCCTTCAGTCTTCTATCTGACCTCCGGCATCCCCTTCAGTCTTCTATCTGATCTCCGTCCTTCCCTTCAGTCTTCTATCTGATCTCCTTCCTTCCCTTCAGTCTTCTATCTGTAGCTCGCGGTATACTGAGCTTTGGGTGACGGTCCTCCTGTGACCCTTAGGAGAACTGTGGGGAAAAGCACTGACCCCATAGTTCTCCTTTAATACATCGAGGAGCAGCATCCATTGTAAGTGATTTCCTCAGCATTTGATATATCCTAAAAACCTTCTGCCTTTAATATCACAGTAACAGATATAATATCTGATTGTCCTCCATCTTGTCTGATATCTGTACACACATCTGTGGAATCAGACAACTCTTTGTCAAGTCATTTGGATCCCTCCATGCGGTGAAATGGAAAATGTCCCGCCTCCCACAGCGATCTTATAAACAGTGTCACGGGGTGGACAATGTGGATTATTCGGGAGGGCAAAGAGCAATAAGTAAAGTGCAATTCCTCATCAGATCCCATCTGTGTGCACTGAGTGCGGGGTCACCACTGACAGGTTACTATGGGTTCTAGCACCGGGCATGATGTACATGCAGAATAGCACATGGGGGGCGATAATTATACAAAAGCCCCCATATGTGGCCCGTTTGCATGGCAGTACAGCCGCCAGATAGAGCTAGAGGAGTATAGGAATTTTCTAAGCTCATTAGCGCCACCTAGAGGCTGTATTGCCATGTGAATAGCATGCGCCCAGTGTAAACCTATATACAACAGCCCCCATGTGTGGGTTGTTCATGTGGCAGTACAGCCACTAGATGGAGCTAGAGCATCATAGGATTTCCTTTTGCTCCGAGGTGCCATCTAGCGGCTGTAATGCCATGCCAATGGCATTTGCCCTGCGTAAGCCTATATACATCAGCTCCCATGTGTGGGCTGTTCGCATGACAGTACAGCTGCTAGATGGAGCTAGAATTTCCCGTGCTCCTCAGCGCCAACTAGAGGCTGTATTGCCATGCAAATGGCATTCACCCAATGTAAACCTTGATACATTAGCCCTCATGCGTAGGCCGTTTGTGCAGCAGATGGACCTAGAATTCCTTATGCTACTTGGAGCCACCTAGCAGCTGTAATGCCACACGACAGTACAGTTGCTATATGGGGCTAGAGGAACATAGGAATTTCAATTTGTCATGCTCCCTGGCGTCATCTAGTGGCTGTAATGCAGTCCGAATGGTATTGGCCCAATGTAGACATCAGTCCCTATGTGCGGGCCATTTGCACGACAGTACAGCCACTAGATGGCGCTATTGAAGCCTTGGAATTCCCTATCATACTCAGTGCCATCTAGTGGCTGTAATGCTGTGGAATGGCATATACCTGGGCAGGGGCGTAACTAGAAATCACAGGGCCCCATAGCAAAATGTTGTATGGGGCCCTGTGATTTTTAGTTATGCCCTTGCAGAGCTCACTTGATATCCCAAACAGACCACCTGAGAGTGATCCTGCAGAGTCCACCATAAACTCTCTATGGTGTGCTCTGCAGGGTCTCAGGTGGGTTGCACACCTCTTACCTGTCAGCCCCGATCCGCCTCCATGGTTGCTGGCAGGCCCCGCCTCCTCCATCACCAGGCGGCGGCCCCACCTCCTCCTCCATCACCAGCCCCCTCTTCCATCGTCGGGCCCGCCTCCTCTCTGCTTCTGACGCCGGGCCCAGCCTTCCTCCTCCACAGCTGCTGGCTGTCACTGACTCTGCAGCGGCTGTGAGGAGGAATGCGCCGCTGTACAGATCACTGACAGTTTGTCGATGATCTAACAGTGACACGTTCCTCCTCACACCCAGTAACAGCCAGCAGCCTGAGATGCCATAGCGACCCAGGCGGCCCACACGGCATCAGGGGGACGTCCTGGCCGGGCCCCCCTGTGCCCCGGGCCCCATAGCGGCCTCCTGGGTCGCTATGGCGATTGTTACGCCACTGTACCTGGGTAATGTGGTATGTAGTGAATTAGCACTGCAGTAGTGGATACCAGACTCAGGCACAGAGCTTAGTGCAATTAAAGCTGGCCATACCTGGGCTGAACCAGAGAATTCACTTGATTCCCCCATTGTGGATGCATGGGTGATGGGTCACCCTGCCGGCGAATGAATTCCGACAGCCGGCACCTGCAGCTTGTACAGTGACTCTTTTCATGCCAAAGGGCATCGCCTGAAACTCCTACAAGCCAAAGGGTGTAATAAAGGCAGACCGTTCCCGAGCCTCCGGGGTCATTGGGATCTGCCAGTACCCTGGGCTAATATCTAAGTTGGACACAGTCACTGTTCAGCTGAATTTCTCCCACACAGCACCTTTGGTTAATCAATGGTGGTATGTCAAGTCAGATGTCAGCAGGGCCACCCACGGATCGAATTTTGTCTGAAATTCAAGCCACATATGACCACCTTTACACATCATCCCCCCCTCCCATTATTCAGTCATACAGTTAGTACAATCAGCATATTGCTTCTTAATCTAGTGCAGTAATTCCGGTATAGACCCCAGTAACACTTCTACTACAACCCCTAATATTTATACAATGACATTACCGCAGGGGAGGGTTGCCACCTGTCCAGGATTCACCCGGACAGTCTAGTTTTTGAGTCTTCTGTCCGGGTGGCAGGCCAGGTGCCACCCGGACACGAGACACTAAGTGCTGATGCCGGCACTTTAAATTTTTTGACAGATGCCGCTGCTCAGGTCCCCGGCAAGCAGCATCCTACTGTGAGCCATGAGCGCCTGTAAACAAGTACCGGCCCGCTCATCTCCTTCTCTGTCTTCCCGACACCACACTGCACGCCTCCGGCCCCCTGAAGAGACACCGCACAGCCCACACAGCACTCTTCAAAGCCTGCATAGCCCACCTGCGAGCCCACACAGCCACCTGAGAATCCACGTAGCCCACCTGCGAGTCCGCAAAGCCCACCTGTGAGTCCACAAAGTCCACCTGAGTTCCTGCACAGCCCACCTGAGAGCCTGCAGAGTTCACCTGAGAGCCCATACAGCCACCTGAGAATCCGGGTAGCCCACCTGTGAGTCCGCAGAGCCCACCTGTGAGTCCGCAAAGTCCACCTGTGAGTCCGCAAAGTCCACCTGTGAGTCCGCAAAGTCCACCTGTGAGTCCGCAAAGTCCACCTGTGAGTCCGCAAAGTCTGCATGTGAGTCCGCAAAGTCCACCTGAGTTATCCACCTGTGAGTCCGCAAAGTCCACCTGTGAGTCCGCAAAGTCCACCTGTGAGTCCGCAAAGTCTGCATGTGAGTCCGCAAAGTCCACCTGAGTTCCTGCACAGCCCACCTGAGAGCCTGTAGAGTTCACCTGAGAGCCGTGGAGTCCACCTTAGAGCCCGCACAGCCCTCGTGAGAGCCCACACAGGCCACCTGGACACATCAGGGTGCCAGCCCAAAAAAACACAGAGTTTGTAGCTTCATATAACTTTGTATTGCTGTATAATGAATTGCTTGGATTTGTAGTCCTCTACAGCCGGTCTCCATACTCCCTCCCCTCGCTCTCCTCTATATTCTCAACCAAAAACAAAATTGCCGCGCACCTCGCTAGAGTGTTCGGGTTTCACTTGAAGAAAAGGTGGCAACCCTACCCCAGGGTGGTAAACACAGGACGTACTTCACACATACATATGTGGAAAATGTAGCACAATTAGTCATGTGACTCTTTTTTTTTATACCACCGACATTTATTGTTCATATATTATTATATATTCACACTGCACATCGTAGAATAACATACAAAATACATGACATTCTGTAAAGATCTGCAGTAGGAATGTATATATAGTGATGCCTGGTCTGAATGGAGGTGGTAGTACTGATACCCAGGATGACTTTCCCACAGCTATCAATAAATGTCTGAATCTGATTGGTGATCAATGGAACATAAGTGTCGTTCTTAGTGCTGACACTGTGATACGTCAGGTCATTTGCAGCTAGCGTTCTGTCGAGAACGCCGACCCAGTCGAATTTGCCAACCTGAGCATGTGCGCTTGCGCACAGACGGGATTAACGAGGAAACAGGTATTTATTTACAAAGTATTACCGCCGGCATGGGACATATGTGACGAGTCCCAGGATGCCCCTCATCCAGGATACAGCGGTACATTGTATACATGACCCATTGTATTAGTGCGTTCCGGCCCGATTCTGGCCAGAAAGCATTGCATCGCATTGCGGCCACCTCACTTTTTTGTGGGGCAGGAGGGGGCGTGGCGGGCCATTGAAGTGAATGGCACCGTAGCCACGCCCTCTGGCCGCAATGCGATTGGCCGCACGGGATCGCAAGGCACATTATGCCTGCGGTCCGGTGCGGTACAATCAAAATGCTGCAGGCACTATGTTGATCGCACCGGACCGCAGGCATTATGTGCCTTGTGATCCCGTGCAGTCAATCACATTGCGGCCGGAGGGCGTGGCTACGGTGCCATTCACTTCAATGGCCCGCCACGCCCCCTCCTGCCCCACAAAAAAGTGAGCCGGCCGCAATGCGATGCAGTGCAATCGGGCCGGAACGCACTGCATCTGGTGTGAACAAGGCCTTACAGCTGCTGTTATGTTTGGATCCATAGAAGACCTAGGTGCAGATATGATACAACTTTCACTGAAATATCAGACACATGTAACATGACCCGGAACATGTCACCGGGTGTCCTCTATATGTTACATCTGTAATATCAGTGTAAGCTCTGATTCCGTATTCACCGCACAAATATCAGCATTCACCTGTCACAGTTCTGTGGTATTTTTTATTCTAGGAGGTACGAGGGGAACTGTATACAGAATGACCTTATTGATGGATGTAGAAGCATTTATATATAGTTACTGCGTTCATTGTGCTACCTTATATGACCCCAATATCATCGGCATGTTGCACTGGACCTGCACACTGAGCTGCCGCTAAAAGTGACCATTTTCATATTTTTTAACAGAGTTACCGTTATCATTCACGTTTTTTAGTTTTTTTTAAATATTAGCGCCATTTTTTAGTCGAGAAATATCATTACCACGAACACCACTGTACATACAATACATACAATATGTATTATTACATACAGCGCCATTTTCTAAGTATAGAAGTGTCATTATTATGAACATTGGTTAAATGACAGATGTTTTATTGAAATAATACCACCTTTTTGGGTTTTTTTTTTTGGGGGGGGGGGGGGTG
>NW_017306914.1:488947-491798 GCF_000935625.1 Nanorana parkeri
CACTTTATTGAAATAATCAAACCCATGTTTTTATTTATTTATATATTTATTAAGTATAGAGGTACCATTATCATGAACACTATTTTAAATGGCAGTTGTTTTATTATAATAATAGCACCATTTTTTTTTCTTTTTTTATACAGGTACTGTTGTCATGAACACTGTTTTAAATAACAGATGCTTTATTGAAATAATACCACCTGTATTTTTAATGTACCTTTTATCATGAACACTGTTTTAAATGACAGATGTTTTATTATAATGCTGGTGCCATTTTTTTTTTATTTTGATTAGTATAGAGGTACTGTTATCATGAACACCATTTTAAATAACAGATGTTTTATTGAAATAAAACCATCTTTATTTTGTATTTTTTTTTTTTTATTTACTATAGAGGTACTGTTATCACGAACACTAATTGAAATTACAAATGTTTTATTATAATAATATCACCTTTTTGTTAATTTAGTGTTGGCGAACTGTTATCATTAAATGATTGATGCTTTATTGAAATAATAGCACCTTTTTTTCTTTACTTGTTTGTTTATTTATTGATTTGTGTAGTATAGAAGTACCATTATAATGTTCACTGTTTTAAATGACAGATATTTAATTACAGTATTAGCACCATTTTTTTTTTTTTTTTTTTTTTTAACTATGAAGGTACTGTTATCCTGAACACCCTTTTAAATAACAGATGTTTTATTAAATAATACCACCTTTATTTATATTTGTATTTGTTTTTTTGTAGTATAGAATGTACCGTTATAATGTTTTGTGTAGTATAGAATGTACCGTTATAATGTTCACAATGTTAAATGACAGATATTAAATTACAATATTAGCACCATTTAAAAAAAAAAAATTTTTAGTATGGAGGTACTGTTATCCTCAACACCCTTTTAAATAACAGATGTTTTATTAAAATAATACCACCTTTACTTTTTTTATTTAGTTGTTTATTTATTAATTTATGTGTGTAGTATAGAAGTACTGTTGTAATGATCACATGTTTTATTATATTAGCACCATTTTTTTAATTTGTTTTTATTTTTAGTATGGATTTTTAGTATGGAGGTACCGTTATCCTGAACACCCTTTTTAAATAACAGATGTTTTATTAAAAATAATACCACCTTTATTTTTATTTAGTTATTTTTGTTTATTTAGTGATTTATGAGTGTTGTATAGAAGTACTGTTGTAATGATCACTGTTTTAAATGACAGATATTTTATTACAATATTAGCACCATTTTGTATTGAATTTTCTTAGTATGGCGACTGTTATCCTGAACACCCTTTTAAATAAAAAAAAAATTCTTGAAAATATTTCCCCTTTTTTTTTTTTTTTTATAGTCTTACCATTTATCATTTCAAATCACAGGACTTGTATTGCTCTCACACCACTTGAGATCTGCGGCATCATTTTTTGAACATATGGCACCCGGATATTTATGAACACCGAAATATAATGTTATTTAATTCCCCTCAGTCTGTATTGGCAGAACTCTGCCGTGTATGACCCTGTAAGCTCACATGCCACACATGCCCTGACCCTCCACTGCCAATATTACATATCACAGCTGCCCTTCCTGTATGTCCCACCGGCTGTAATACCGAAATACATCAATGGCTGGGGCAACCTGTGTATCTCCAGCAGCTGTCGTGGCAGGCATGCTGATACCTGTAGTTCTACAACAGCTGGAGATGCACACATGGCTTGGGTCAGGAGCAGTGACTGAATATCATGTAGTGATGCGCAATGCACATTGCAAGTGCAATTGTCATCTTATCGCCCGTAGATCTGAAAGCAGCATGTTTAGATTAATACTTATAAAAAATAAATAATAATAATTAATAGAAATAATAATAATAAATAATAGAAATAATAATAATAATACTAATAATAAATAATAGAAATACAAGTGAAATTTAAATAATTAAAAAATGATTTATTAAACAAATCACATAAAAAATAGCTTATTTGAAGATTTACAGCACCAAGAAAAGTCATATTAGCATCATCTCAGTCCTCTCTGTGCTCCCTCTGCTCACATGGGGGGGCTGGTGTCCCCAATACCGGATACTGTCCATGGCAGGAGCATTCACCTGGCACAAACATGTGTCACCAGCCATCTCACTGTTCTCAGCCACGGCGCCTCTTCTCCTTCGGTGACCCACGTAGTTGTGTGTGGGGGGGGTTACACCTTTCACCTTCTCCGGAGGCATTCCTTGAAACAGTCTCATGAGGACAGTCTCTTGAGGTCGGATCGCCAGCTCTGCGGACCGGTCCCATCGACCACCGCGAAGGGATCAGGCTCAGGCTTTTCGGCGGCGGGCTCCTTCGAACCGTCCTCGCCGGCTTCCTCCAGTCTCAGGAGGAGCCGCTTCTCTGCTTAGATCGCAAGCTCTGCGGTCGCCAGGCCTCAGATCACCTTGATGGGGAGCTTCCTGAGCTTGAGGAACTGCAGGATCTTGTCCCTGGTCCTCTGCTTGAGGGCCAGCAGCGCCCTGCCTTTCTCCTCATTGTCCTGGTCGATGCAGAAGATGATCCTGGCCCGGTCCTCCGCCTTTTTGTCGCCGGTCTTTTTAAAGAGCCTCTGCAGGGAGTCCTGATCCACCCCTTCGAAGATGTTGCCCGTGGCTCTCTTGCGGTTGGCAGTGTCGAAGTGGTAGCCATGCACGGAGGGGCTGACTCTGAGGGAGGTGGACATGGTGCCTGTGGTTTGGGCGGTGGGGTCAGCAGTTTGGAGCTGGAAGCTGCTGCTAGTGATGTGACAATCACAGTTGTTGTGCAGAATACGAGTCAGCGAGCTTCTTATATAGCCGGAGCCAGTCGGCTGACATCCTC
>NW_017306914.1:491819-493013 GCF_000935625.1 Nanorana parkeri
ACAAAGCCCTCTCTCTCTTTTATTAAACCTTTACTGGCTTCCTTAAGCGTGCCAGAACATGCAATTATCACGTATGAAGCTTCCCAATGATAAATTCCCAAGCTTGCATCAGCCGGGGAATATTCTCGCTTTCCTCCTGCAGCCATCGTGCGCGGAATCTGTAGGAGGACATCATAACAGATAGGTAGCGCGCGCATTTCAACGCAATGGGGTTGATTATAATTAACCCCCGTTCACACTTTGCCACCGTGTGAACGCGCAGCAAAAGCATGCACACCTGCGCACATTCGCGCAGCATGTCAAAAAACCCGTCCGACGAGCTTGCAGTGCCATTGCTTGTTAATGGCACTGCAAGCGCGTCACAATTATACTTTCCAAACTTGCATCAGTCGGGGATTATACTCAATTTCCTCCTGCAACCATCGTGCACGGAATCTGCAGGAGGACATCATAGCAGATATGTGGTGCGCACATGTAAGCATTTCATCGCAATGGGGTTGATTATAATAAATCCCCGTTCACACTTTGCCGCAGCGTGAACGCACAGCAAAAGCACGTCATGCAAGCGCACCGGTGTGCATTCGCGCAACATGTCAAAAAACGTCGAACGAGCTTTTGGCACTGCAAGCGCGTCTAGGGCTGCCACCTGTCCCGGATTCACCTGGACAGTCCGGGTTTTGAGTCCTGTATGTGCTGCGTCTGGGTGACAGCTGCCCTGAAACCCGAATTGTCCAGGTGAATCCGGGACAGATGGCAACCCTAAGCGCGTCAAGCATTTTTTGAAGCGTTGCATGAACGCGTGCAGGTCCGCGCGCATGACCTGCTTTTGGCGCACATTCACACATTCACTTAATGGCACTCTGAATACGGCTGGTAAAATGCGCACTTTCGCCTATGCATGAAAGTGCGTCAAATGCGCGGTAAAAAAAAAACACGGGAAGCTCGCTGCTGAAAATGCTGCATGAGCTGAACGCACGCTCACGAGTGTAACGATTTGCACAGTGAATGTGCACTTAGGTCAGTGAATCTGGTGACGTTGCGTTCTTTTCAAGCACTTGCTTACTTGCTCGCATGTGATTGGATTGTGAGCTATGAGCAGACGTCTCCATTTGAATCCATTCCTCGATAGCCACAAAGATGTAGATCCGGTGTGTGCGCGCCGAGTGAATTTCCATCGTTTGCAAACCAAGAGTT